>NW_012267450.1:913994-986494 GCF_000151885.1 Dipodomys ordii
CATTTTCACGATGTTAATCTTTCCAATCCAGGAGCATGGGAGGCTTTGCCATTTTTTTAGTTCTGTGTTGATTTCCTTTTTCAAGATTTTAAAGTTTTCGTCATAGAAGTCCTTCACTTCTTTAGTTAAGTTGATTCCCACTTGAAAAATATTCAAATGCAACAACAATCTTACTAGCTAGAATTCACTAAATTCTCATTTTTGAGCATCTGATGTTTTTCTCCAATCCAATATATCTATTCATAACATTTAAATGGACAATTTTTTCTTTATTAGACTTATTTTCTTAGAATACTTTCTAGGACCTAAGATTACAGAAGTTGAAAGGTAGAATTGGTTCATCCGATTGGTGGCTCACCCTTGTAATCCTAGCTATGCATGAGGCTGAAATCTGAGGACTGAAGTTCAAAGACACACCAGACAGATTTTATCCCCAATTAACCACCAAAAATATGTAAGTACAGTTGTGGGTCAAGTGCTAAGCAACAATATTGGAGACCCTGAGCTCAAACGTCAATAACAGTATTTCTTTACTAGATAAAATGAATAAGACTAAACTTTTCTATGTATGATAATAACCCTCCAAATACATATTCTCTCTCTCTTTCTCTCCCTCTCTGTCTCTCTCACACACACACAAACACATACACACACACACTAGAATTACATTAAAAAAATCACTTGCCAAATTGCTTTCTAGTAAAACTGAAGTAAATTGTACTATTGCCTTGGATGTATATATTCTATTTTATCAGTCATCACCATAGTTCCATCATGAAAGAAGAGTATAGTTTGCTAGTTTGATGGATTAGACATCATTTGCATTACACAGTTTTAATTACTGGTTTTATAAATGCCTTCACAAGTTGTCAATGAGAGCAAACATGTCCATAAATTTGTTCACTAGTTATCTTGGCCTGAGGCAAAGGTGAAGGTGCTCACAGCATATTTGGAAGACAGTTTGATGGAGAGAAAAGGAAATAAATTCTGATGGGACATGATGAGATTCATCTTTACATTAATAATCAACTTATAAGGAACCACAAAGGGACACAACAAAGTATAAGCAAACTCACTTTCTAGAAGCACAGAATTCTCCATTACAAATAAGCTGTATTTTGGCATAGTCCATAGAAGACAAAAAGGAAAGAGAATTTATCTGGTACCCAGTATACCATCTCCCACATCCCACAGTGTACAGATCCATCAGATGTTGGACTGGGACCAAATAGCCATCTTTCAAAAAGGAATAAAAGAAATAGACACAGGGAATTAGAAGAGACACTGCAATATGCAGGTAATTTGTGTAGGTGATTCTGTATGTATCAGATTCATAACTTACTTATTGGTATAAGAAAGAGGTAAAACAGAGTATGCAAAAATTTGTGAAAAAGCAAGCATTTATTATCATACTCTTTATATCATACCACCAGAAGACAAGACAATTCTTTTAACATTATGAGGAGAAAACTATGTAAACCTGAGTTTTTGAAGCTATGAGGATGGTTTTGCTATTTCAAGATAACAGAAGACCTTTTCTAAGATATGAATAACTGAAAATTTTGTTCAGTCACCTAAAAGTGAACAACAATGATTTTTTTTATTTTTTTCATTATTTGCAATTATTCCCATTCCTATGGACTCATATCACTTCTTCTGTTTGGTGTCCTATTTGTAATGACTATAAAAATACTTTAGTAATTCTTCTAGAAGTTATTCTCTCTGCTGCTTCAGCCATTTCTATATATTCTCTGGGATTCGTTGTTATTACCCATATTACTTATTACCCATATTACTGTAACATTCATTATTGTATATTTATTATCTTTCAAACAACACAAAATTTAAAACTTGGACCTGCAACTGTTTAGAATAATTCTTTAACATTCATTCACTTTGACTGGCTTCAGTGCTTCATAATTCTTTTTTCCTGGTCACAATTTCCTCATTCTTTGCTGACATGTTGATTCATTTTCACAGCTCTGAAGAGAATCCCACAGCTTCTTGTTCAGGAATGACTTATGTATTTGGGACTCCCTTGTGTCTGCAAGTTTTGCCATGTTCCTCTCTCTCTCTCTCTCTCTCTCTCTCTCTCTCTCTCTCTCTCACACACACACACACACACACACACACACACACACACAGAGGAAATGTTTATTGGTTTTTAACTACCCAAATATACTTTCTGCCAAGGCTGGTGGCTGTCTCTCAATAGCACACCTGGTTGGTGTTTGGGAGAATTATGAGAACATTATTTTTCCTGTGTATATAATCTGATCTTTCCCAGTTAATCTTATGTATCTATTTTTTTGTTTTGATATTTCAATTATGCTCTGTGCTTCCGCTGAAATAAAACTAAAGACTCATTTTCTTACCTATGTGAATGTAGCCATCATGTACCACCATTTGGGGGGTGTATGATAGCAATCATACATCACCATTTTGAGAACAGTCCTCACAAAGTCCAGACAGAGGATGAGGTCATGGTAGGCAAGATTACACAGCCAATAAGGACAATGGAACCAAGGCTGTGAACCCAACCAACACAACACCAAACCTTGGCCCAAAAGGCCTCACTCTGTAATTATGAGTGCTCATGTCAGCAGTGGTTTTTCTCAGCTGATTCTATTTTTGTGAAGTATTTCTCTGAATCAGAGGCTGTGATGTTTAATTTTAGGCATCATTTTAACCGGACCATGGGTGCCCAGATATTTGCTTAAACATACATTCTGAGTGTGTTTGCCAAGATTTTTCAGGATGTGATATAAAAAAATTAAGCCAGTGGACAAGTAAAGCAAGTTGCAATTTCCAGTGTCAGTGGAATTTGATCAATCTATTCAAGGGCTAATGAAATGCCTTTGGATTGAGACACTGGTCTTTAGACCTTGATTCAAGCTAAACCAATGACTCCCCTAGATGTCCAGTTTGCAAACTGAAGACTATGGATTCCTAAACCTACAATCACATGAGTCAATTTCATGCCCATACAAGGCACTGGAATCTTAGCTATGGTAAATAATGCTGCAATAAACATAGTTGTACTGGTAGCTTTAGTGTGGTAGCTTTAGTCATTTAAGGATACAGGTGGACCTGTTGCAACAATGAGAAGTACAAGTTGTCATGTCGAAAACGAGCTTTACAACATTGGTTGCGGGGAGGGGGGGGAAGGGGGGAGGATTGGGTGGGGGGTGTGGGGGGGAGGCTGGGAAGGGATGTGAAGGGTAAACAAAGGAGGAGGCTGCAATGCTTGATAAGAAATTTACACATTATCCTGCCCATGTAATTGTAACCCCTCTGTACAGTATGTTCACAAAAAATAAAATAAATAAAAAAAACAAGGCACTGAAATCAAATGCAGTGAAAACAGGGGTTATACCATGGGGAAGAACATACAAAAGAAACAAAAAAATCTCATCGTACATTAAAAACAGCAACAAAGATAAAATCTCTTGTGTCCCTGTCTTGGAGTTCATTTCACTTAACATCATCTTATATGGTCATATGTACATAGATTTTGACCTTTCCTGGTGTCTCAGACATATACTAGTAATTGTAAGTAAGGGAAACCATGGGACCTATGTTTCTTTCAGCCTGGCTTACTTCACTTAATTTTTTTCCAAGTCTTTCCATTTCCTAACAAGTGGTGCAGTATCATTCTTTCTGAAGGAGGCATAGAATTGCATTGTATATATATACCACATTTTCTTGATCCATTCATCTACTTAGGGGCATCTGGGTTGGTTCCATATCTTAGCTATGGTAAATAATGCTGCAATAAACATAGATGTGCTGGTAGCCTTAGTATGGCCTTGTTTGTGGTCGTTTGGGTAAATGACCAAAAGTGGAATTGCTGGGTCATAGGGGAGCTCTAAGTGGAGTCTTTTGAGGAACCTCTATATTGCTTTCCAAAGTGATTGAACAAGTTTACACTCCCACCAACAATGCAGTAAGGTTCCCTTTTGGCCACATCTCCTCCAGCATCTGTTGTTATTAGGTTTCTTGATTATAGCCATTCTAACTGAGGTGAGGTGGAATCTCAATGTTGTTTTGATTTGCATTTCTTTAGAGAAGTTGAGCATTTCTTCATGTTGGCCCTTCTTATTCCTCCTCAGAGAAGTTTCTCTTTAAGTCTTTAGCCCACTTATTAATTGGGCAGTTGTTTCTTTGAGGAATTGTTGTTGGGGGATTTAATTTTTTGAGTTCCAGGTATGTTTTAGATATGAGACCCTTGTCCGTTGCATGGCTAGTGAAGATCTCCTAATCTGTGGGCTTTCTATTAATCTTGCTAACTATGTCCTTTGCCATGCAGAAGCTCTACAGTTTCATGCAATCCCATTTGTCTAAGCTTTCTTTGATTTCTTGTGTTTTCTGGTCTTTATTCAGAAAATTTCTGCTTGTGCCAAGGAGCCCTAGAGTTTCTCCTATTCCTTCCTGTAATGTTTTCAGAGTGACTGTTTTCCTTTGAGGTCTTTTATCCATTTGGAATTGGTTCTGATGCAGGGTGATATATAGGAACTAGCTTTAGTTTTCTACAGATGTTTAACCAATTTTGCCAGCACCATTTACTGAAGAGGCTGTCTTTCTTCCATTCTCTTTTTTAGCTCATTTATTGAAGATTAGGTCTGTGGGTTCATTTTTGGGTCTTCAGTTCTATTCCATTTGTCCTCAGGTCTGTTCTTGTGCCAGTACCGAGCTGTCTTGATTACTATGGCTTTGTGATAAGAGTCTGAAGTCTGGTATTGATATTCCTCCAGCACTGTTCTTTCTGCTAAGGAGAGTTTTCTAATTGAACATATGCCAAAGAAAAAATTGCTACTATGTTTTCTTTCAAATCTTAGTGTGGACAAGGCTCTTGTATTCCTTTATTTCTCCTACTTTCTTTTAATAAACTGAGTCTCTCAAGGACTCTGAAACTTCAAATACATGGTGTTTCTTACCTGGAATGTGTAGTTCTTCTTATTTTATTTCTTTTGGCTTATTGTCTCATATATATATATATACATATACATATATACATATATATCCAGTTTGTACACATATATACATATATACGTATATCCAGTTTGGTTTTACATGCAACAAGCAAAAGTTTAACATTGTTCTGAGAAGATCTTACTGATGCATCCTAGACAGGGGTTCATATTGCTGGGAGAATTACAGACAAGCTAAGTTGCTTTTGGGTGCAGGTGTCTGGAGGATTAGAGAGCATGTTTTAGAAATGCTCTTTCCATAGTAGCATGAATGAAAGCCATGTGCTATTTGTGCCAGATGCTTCTCTGGGTCTGCCCTCACCCAGTCATGGTTGAAGAAGAATCTAGAGATGTCATCTACTCTCAACCTGTTAAAGGCCTGCCAGGGACCTCTTTGGGGCTCTGGACACCATCTCACGAGGGCTCTGCACTTCATCTGAGAGGAGATGGCTTGGTCAACCTTCAACTGGACTTCATCCCAAGAAAATAAATTCTTTTGCTGTCTTGAAATTACACTATCTTGCCCATGTAATTGTAACCCCTCTGTACAGTATTTTCACAATAAAAAATAAAAAAATTAAATTAAATTAAAAAAGAAAAAAAAGAAATTAGTTTTCTATTTCCAATTTCCAAAAGAGATAAAAATTCTCCACATATTTTACACATCTGACCTTACTTTAGCTACCTGTGAAAGGAAACAGAGTTCCCAGAGTTTAATCACGTGCTGTGTCTTCCAACATTCTGCCACCATTATCAAATCACAGAGCTCCTGAAACCCAAATGGCATTCATCCAGGAAGCATCACTGAATAAATTACATGGGAAAGAAAGCATGCTTTCTCCTGTCTCCATGAAGGACTACTAGACTGCTCTGTTGTAAGTTCATATTTCTTCCACAGAAATTGACCTCAAAGTAGGAAGACTCCCATAAAGCTTGTTTGGCTCACCTTTGCTCAGAAGCAGTGGCTGTCTGAGTTAGGATCTGTTGGGATAATGGAATCTTGACTGTCTCTTTCATTATCTTCAGCACACAGGCTGAAGGCTTTATCTCTATCACTGTCATGCTCTAACAACAAAATAGCTCTACCTAACAGATAGTGACAGGTAAATCATTTAAAAACAATTGTACAGAAAAGTTCTTTTTCAATTGTGATTATCTTTCTTAACAGTAATTCCCAAACCTGTCCATTTTAATGATTCACAAAATCACTCTCTAATAATATATAAAATGTCGACCGCCAAGATTCTCGAATTTTATAGTGGTTATAAACCTGAGAAGAATGTTCTGTTGCCTCTTCTCACCAGGTGAAGAAATAACAGCTCAGGTTTATGCTCTCCATAAAATAAATAAACACAGAAAACCTCATACAGCAGAAATGGATTCTTTTGTTATTTCAACAGGAGAAATACCTCTTGAATTCACATGGAATGTTTTACAACACTCTATTGGAGAGGGTCCAGTCAGAACAAGGAAAAATAGAAGGTATTTTTCTCAACATGCAATTGCTTTAAATAATTTCACTAATACATTTCAATTTCACTTTTTGTAAAATAATAATTGTCATACAGAATAATTATAACAATTATTATTATATAATAATTATAGTACAGAAATGTATATTGGAGCAAGAAATGTGGAGCAAAATCATTCAGAGCTGCTCTCCAGGATGAGAAAAAATTTAAAGGAGACAATAATCTGAGTGTTTCAAAAAGGCATTCTTAGAAGGGGAAACAAAGGAGGAGGCTACAATGCTTGATAAGAAATGTACTCACTACCTTGCCCATGTAATTGTAACCCCTCTGTACAGTATTTTCACAATAAAAAAAGGCATTCTTATTTTTAAAATTTGGTCACTGAACTGGGTGCTGTTGGTTCACACCTGTAATCCTAACTACTCAGGAGGCTGAGACCTGAGAATCACAGTTCAAAGCCAAAGCTAGCCTGGGCAAGAAAGTCCATGAGAGTCCTATCTCTAAAAAAATCCCCAAAAAGTCAGAAGTGGAGCTGTGGTTCAAGTGGAAGAGCTGTAGCCTTAAGTGGAAAAAAACCTATGGGGTAGCACCCTAGTTCCTAAATTCAAGCTTCGAGTACAAGAAGAGGAGGAGGAGGAGGAGGAGGAAGAGGAGGAGGAGAAGAAGAAGAAGAAGAAGAAGAAGAAGAAGAAGAAGAAGAAGGAGAAGAAGAAGAAGAAGGAAGGAAGGAAGGAAGGAAGGAAGGAAGGAAGGAAGGAAGGAAGGAAGGAAGGAAGAACAACAACAACAACAACAAGAAATAGTTCCTATCAGAACTAAGGATAAAAAGAATAGGCACTAAAATGGCCTTGTGAGGACCGAGACGATGTGGAGAAGAGTGAGATGGGAAGAAGCTAGAACTAGTCCCAGGAATCTGGCATAAGGCCTTGCTCAGTCTAACCACTCTCAATCCAGTAGTACAGAAAGAAATGGTGACTTTTGCTTATTCAAGGAGATAATCCATGAATTTGTGAAAACATAAAGTTGTCTGTGGCACAGCCAGGTAGACATGTGTTTTGTTTTCATTAACAAATCTGAATGAATGTGTTCATGTTCTGAAAACTTACCCTTTGAAAAAAAATTTAAAGATGTATTGAGAGCATTGTTTATGAATCATGACAAGTACTTTTTTATCTTTTCTGTGGAAATGTGCAGCAACTCTTCCCACGCTATTAAAACACTCATCTAATTTTAAGTTCATTAATTCAACTCAACAAACACTTATTATGAGCTTTCTGTGACATAAGGGATAGGCAAGAATAGTAGAGATGCAGAGATAATTAAGAAATAATCCTTGCTCCCCCCCAAACCTCTAATCTATAGAGATGAGGACTGGAGGAATAGAAGCAGAAAAGTGCGTAAAGATTTAATATATTAAGAGCTATAAACAATGTTAACATCCTACCACACATAAGCTAAGAAATCACAAAGGTCAAAGCCCTTACAGGGCCACAGATGGATCTATCCAACCATGCAGAGATCAAGGCAAATTTTCCTGAGCATTCAGATTCAGAATTAGGTAAAAATCACCCGGGCTCTTGAGCTTGGATCCAGTGTTCGTTCTGTCTTTCATGAAGGAGTCACAGTGAAATGGGAGTTAGTTTGGTGGGAATTAATGTCCATCTGGAAGATTCTCCCTTCACATTCTAGCATGGAACTCTATTATTTTGATGTAGTCATTTGTTTGCATGTTTTCTTTGCCTTCGTAGGTATTTTAGTGGAAGTCTTAGAAAGTCTGCTTTTAAAATATTATGTTTTACTTGTCCTAAATAACACTTAGTTCTATGACATGCTTCCTCAGGAAAAAAAAAGAATTCTAAACATAAAAGTCGATGTAGAAAACATAAAAGAAACATGCTTGCTTGCAAGACTTCAGCTGGATGAGTAACCTTCTGCAGAAATAAATTTTGCCTTGCCAAGATGAAAACAAAACAAAAAAACATAAAAGAAGACTGGAAGCATAGCTTCAAGTGCCTGAAATGAGTGAGAAAGCCAAGCGAGAGAGTGCACAAAGCCCCGAGCTCAAACTCTGTTACCAACACTCAAAAAAAAAGAAAGAGAAGCAAACCATAACATTGAGTCAAATGACTAAAACTCTATAGTTGGACTAGTTCTCAACTCCTTGCCAGAGTAAGTCCATCTGGCAGAAAGTTGCAATTTGGTTGTTCTCCATGATAGAATCTGGCACGACACTCTTCTCCACACAGAGGTCAGAAAGACCCCCCAAAAGAACAAGATAAGAGCACACAGGAACAAGTGACTGTCTCAGCATTAGCATTCTGTATTTGTACCTTTGATTACTCTTGCTGCTTTGACTGTGATTTCTGTGATCACTTTAGCATCATATAAAAGAAGTGCCTGATAGGTCCTGGTAGGAGGTATCTGAGGATCAAGGAAAGTCTGGTGACAATTCTGGGGAGATAAGGAACAGACTGGACCTTCTTCTGTAAAGTAACCCCTATAAAACTCATCTTTACCCACTTAATTTAGACTTGCCAGTCTTTCTTTGGGATGCCAAACATTATCCTAGTTTTGAAGCACATTTCTCTCCATGCCCCTCCTCCTAAGGAAATTCACAAAATAGTTATCTTTAAACTTTTTCATTCTATCAATTAAAAAGAAAGGTCCAGACGCCACTGGTTCACTTAGCTACTCAGGAGGGTAAGATTTAAAGATAGTTGTTTGAAGCCAGTCCAACCAGGCAAGTCCACAAGAGTTTTCTTTCCAATTAACCACCAAAAACCCAGAAGCAGAGCTGTGACTCAAGTGCTAGAGTATAAGTCTTGAGCACAACAGCTCAGGGGCAGCACTTAGGGCTTGAATTCAAGCCCTAGGACTGGCACAAGACAGACAGAAAGAGAAGGGAGGTCAAAAATAAGCATATTAATATCCTTTATAAATAATACTCATTCAAGTCAATGAGAATTAACTGAATATACTCTTACAATGAAATATCCCAAAGGCCATGACTCATCTCCAGATTTTCTTTTCTTTAAAAACATTAATGTGGATTTATTAGTACTATGGTTAATTCACAATGCAAAATAAATAGAACAACTCTTTCATAAGTGACCATTTTAAATATCTGTGCACTCAAATCTGAGAAATGATACCCATTTAAGTAGCACACAGAAATCTAGTATCACAGTCAGATATAAATATTAAATTAAACCCTACAAAGGAAGAAAGAGAGAAAGAAAGGAAGGAAGGAAGGAGAAAGAAAAAGAAAGAAAGAAGAAAAAGAAATTTCTGCCTCTCTATTTTTTGCTAGTTTGGCACCATAACTTGAGTCCTATGTTTTCAAGTCTCTTATAAATATGTTGAAGAAATAAGTTGACCAAAATGAATGGATAAATAAATATATACTTGTAAACAAAAAAATTAAACCCTACAGAGACAAAAATAGGAAAAAACATTTACAAATGGTCAAAAATCACTCAATGCTGTTTGTACTCATTTTTCCTTAAACATCAGACATCTCCAGATTAGGTACAGAATAAAAAATGTATTAAAATAAAATTATGGCTTAAGATGGAGAATGCAAGAAGCAAACAAGACCCTCAGGAGGGCGTGATTAAGTCAGCACTGTTCTATGATGAAGACGCACTTCTGAGATTCTTCAGCTATTTAGATTCCTCACTGAGATCTGTGGACTGCCCCCAGTAGAAGAACTCTGTGAAGATGAGATGAATCAACAAAAACTTCACACAAATTCAGAATAACTGAACAAGGACAAGCCATTGACATTTTTAAAAAGTCATTGGAAAAAAAATTGAATGACTTAAAGAAATAACAAGAAACAAGATCAAAAAGTGGAACTTAAGCCTGATAGCACAACCTGTAATTCCAATGCCCAGGAGACCGAAACAGGACTATCTTAAGTTTGAGGCCAGCTTGTACTACACAGCAAAACCTTGTCTTAAAAAATAAATAAATAAATAAATACCTTTTTGTTATTGTGAAAAGTGGAAACAGAAATTCAAGGAAAATGATTGGTTGGGAATCCGTGCTTCAGGTTTTACATAAGGAAGGCCTGAAAACACCTCAGGTTCTGGAATTAGGAAGTCTTCAGTGGCAGTGGCTACAATTTCAGTGAGATGCTGGAATTATGATGTGATTTTAGCTGAACAAACACAACATTAAGTATACACTGTGATTACAAAAATACATTAAACATTGCCTGGAAGGATGGATCATGAAAAGATGAAGATTCTATGCCCAATGTCGAAAGAATATTTCCTATCCAATGAATTTACCTAGCATATGAAATAATTCACACCCATGGAATATTATACAAAGAGAAAAAATGTATAGCATTCCTACGGATTAGCAATAATCCATTAGAAAACCTAACAACAAGAGGAAACATTAAGTAGGCATGAGCAAATCATATGAAATGTGATGGTAAGAATTCAAAACTGAGTAAGAGAAACATTAATATATAATGAAATAATAGTTGGTTAAAAATAAATACAAATAGTTTTTTTAAAAATCAAAGTAACTGATTAAAATGACAATGTCTCCTGCTAATTTGGGGTAAGTAAAATAAAGTTGTCAAAATATTGATAATGCTGTAATTTGGTTTTTAAAAAGACAGGGATTTTTATGGTTTGTTTTGCTTTTATTTTTGTTTTGTGTGCCACCCTTTAGCTTTTCCATTCAAAGCTGCCATTTCAGCTCCACTGACATCATTTTGCTGGTTAACTGGAGATAAGAGTCTTATAGACTTTCCTGTCTGAACTCCTTTCCAGCCCTGATGCTCAGATTTCAGCCTCCTGAGTAGTTAGGATCATAGACATGAGCTACAAGCTCCTATATGAACACAAAGTTTTGATTCATGATTCTCTCAGCCACTATGTAAATTTCAGTGAAAGTTCCCATTTAAAAAGGAAGGAAAATTAAAGATGTGTATCAACATACAAGAAGAAATTGAAGCAGGAAAAATCAAGAATACTCTGGCAAAGGCCAGCATGATAGGTCACAGCTGTAATTCCAGATGCTCAGGAGATGGAGATGGAAAGACTCGTGGTCTAAGGTCATCACCAGTCAAAAGTCACAAAAATCCCATCTAAAAAATAAACAGAAAACAAAAGAGGTCTGGGCATGGCTTAAGTGGTATAGTTCCTGTCAGCAAAGGACAGGGCCACAGTTCAAACTCTTCCATTGAAATAAGAAAAAAAATGAGGCACTCAAAAGAAATATAGAATATTAAATAAATGTTTTTGTAAGTATTAAGATAACCTGCTAACCATGCACTTGCAAAAGCAAAATGTCTGGAGGTGGATGGGGAGATACGCAGTAAATAATAAATATCTAGGCATAAAAAATGAAGTAGAAAGCAGACCCAAACAGTAGAAGTCAAAAAGGCCAAGAATCAGTAACTACAAAATAGAAAAAAAAATCTCCTGAAAGAAAAAGAAATGTATAAAAGTAAAAAGAAAGCACTCTAAACAATTGAGATAGTTTATAACTAAGTGCATCTGACATTTGCATTTAGTTTATCTGGATATTAACAGCACAAGAGGAGAGAGACAATAATCTAATGAAACCTAAGTAATCACTTTCATCAAGCAGCTATTATCTCCCTTCCTTTCATCTCTCTCATACACATGCAAAACAGATTAATCAGTCTGCTCATGGATTTTAGAAAAAGCAATTCATTATCTGTTCTATTAATAGTTGCCAGGTTTTTTTTTTGAATCAGGAGTTGAGTTGCTCTCAGAATGATTAATATTTAAATATGTTGTTTTCTCCCAGTTGAAACCAAGATTGCAATAATAATATGGGAGAGAGTTTGGTGGAAATCATATAGAGATGCTTTTATTTCCTTTTGGCTAGAGTATCAAAGAGTATTTCTAGGATTTGTGCAAGCAGAACTGCTTTGACTCATTTTAAGTGTTTCCCTTTATGGAAGATTCTTCTTGATACAAAAGCAGTGAGCACCAGTCTGGGTAGGAAAGGACATAGGATATTAGGTCAAAGGCACAAAGAAGCAACGTGGAAAAGGGAATGATCTAACGTAGAGCATGAGGAAGGTAGCTCATAACAAATGTGTTTTGTTCAGGAAGTTTGCTAAATGAGTGGATAGTTTCTTTTCCCACAGGAGGGAAAATAAGTGTAGGTGACAATGTGAAATTAGAAAAGAAATCATTGCTTCTACTGTATTAACCATTTAGCTATGTCTATATCTAACAATATCTTATTAAATACAGCAAAGTTTATTTTCATCTCTCTTTTCATTATTGTCATCTTTAAGTAGTTATACAAAGGGGTTTCAATTGAATGTGTCAGTCTGTGAGTATAATGCATCTTGGTCAATGTCACCCCTTTCCTCATTCTCCTCATCCCTCCCAACCCCACCCATCCCCTCAATGCTGCTAGTCTCTTTTCACATATACACACTGAATATTATAAATTTATGAGTATTATATATTCTATTAATTGCATGAATAGATGAGTGCTATAAAATATTATGTGTTATGAATAGCATGTGTTATATATACCATTATGAATACTATGCATGTTTCCATCCTTTCTCTCACCCTTCATCTGCTCCCTGGCCTTGGTCTCACTCCCCAAGTTCCAGCTTCCTGATACCCAATTTGTTTGATTATAAGTTAATTGTTCAAAAGAGTTACACCATTAAAATTCTCCCATATATATCATATTTTAGTTAATGCATGTATACTACTCTCCATATATTTACATATACACTTAAAAGTTAGATCTAACAGGGCTGGGAAGGTGGCTCAGTGGTAGAGTGCTTGCCTTGCATGCATGAGGCCCTGGGTTCGATTCCTCAGCACCACATAAGCAAAAAGAAAAAAGCCGGAAGTGGTGCTGTGGCTCAAGTGGTAGAGCACTAGCCTTGAGCTGAAGAGCGACAGCGCCCAGGCCCAGAGTTCAGGCCTCAGGACTGGACCCCCAAAAAAAGTTAGATCTAACTTCCATGTTTGAGCAAAAACACTTGTCCTTTGACCTCTCTGGGCCTAATTTGCTTTACTTAACTTAATTTTTCCCCAAGTCTGCCCATTTCTCTACAAATGACATATCATTCTTCTTGATGGATGAGTAAAATATTATACATATACATATATATACACATATATATATATATATATAAATCACATTTGCTTGATCCATTCACCCACCAAAAAGTTCCCTTCCTGTATTACTAATCCCTTCCCTAGTTATTGACTTCATTAATTTTGTTACCAATGAAACGAGTTCTGCAGTTTACATAAGCCTACCTGGCCTTGATTTTTATCAGGATTTTTATCAGCTCCATCTTTCTCCCTGGATATTACTGAATAAATTATATGATGTTTATTTAAAAAGTTCATAATTTGACATTATTAAATGTCTTCTTCCATTGCAGATATACATTGCCAATTAAATCTGTCAACTTTGTACCTCTCCCTCCTAAAAGTTAAAATGCAAAACAAAAACAAGAGAATGACTTCATTCCTTCTGTGCCTTTATCTCTTTAATTAGCAGATATAAAGGAGTAAGCATTTTAATAGAGATTATTATAAGGGATTTTATCACTTTATAGAAAATCTCCAAACTGCTTTTAGAAATGAAGTGACTGGTGTGTCACAGCACTAAAGAAATGCAGAGGGTGTTGTTTTGTTTTCTTTAACTTCATTTGTGCATGGTTTCTCTTTTTTCTGAAGATAGATGAAAATAAACAGTAAGTGCTGCAAATTACTAAGGTGCCAGAGTTTGCTGTTCTAACGTATTCCAATTCTCTTTGAGTTATCTTGCTACCATATTCTATTCCTGTGCCACTCATGACCCATGGAGGAAAGTTGAAGTCATCCTCAATCCTTCCATTTAAGTTCATGAACATCTTTTGGTCTTCAAACTATAAAATTATGTGTCCAATATGAAATTAAGGAATCAAGGAAATTTTATATATTATTGTAACTAGTAAGAATAGGCTTCCATAGCTTCAGATATTGTTATAGTAGTTTGACCCGAAGATGTCCTCACAACAATCCATGTGGTTTCTTTTTGTTTTTTCAAAGTCTTGGTCCCAACAATGTTACTATCTGGAAGTGGTTCTATTACTTAAGAGGTGTGGCCTAAAGGAAGGAAGTTAGGTCATTAGATCTTGTCCTCCAAGGGGATGTTTGTTCCCCAGATCCTTCCCCTTTTTCTTTCTTTTGTTTTCTAGTCACAGTGAGAGGAGCACCTTGCTCCTTCTGCCTCATCACAGACCCAAAAAGTCAAAGTCCATGGATTGAAATCTCCAAAACTGTAAGCCAAAATAAACCTATCTGACTTTGTAAGTTGTTTACCACAGTTCATTTGTTATAGCAATGGACAGCCAAGCAATATGGATATTGTATACATAAGACCATGCTTGAGGCGTTTCTGGAATTGAGATTGGTGTGTGAAATGCAAGAATGCTGATTTATTCACCTTCTGTAATCATTATTTCTTTACTTGCTCCTGTGTTTGATTCTGAGGACATGGGGGCTATTTAAACATTCTCTCTCTCTCTCTCTCTCTCTCTCTCTCTCTCTCTCTCTCTCTCTCTCTCTCTTTCTCTCCCACTCCCTCTGTATATATGTCTGTCTCTATTTCTTTTTCTTTCATCTATGTCAACATAATTAGGATTTTCTCTTCTCTAGTGGAGTTTCTCAAGTTCAACCATACAAGGGCTGTAACTGTGCATGGTAACAAGAGCTTAAAAGTGTCCTTGACCTCTAGCCATTAGCAACCCAAACTCATCATTGACAGTCACAAATCCCCCTACAGGCACAAATTATCCATGACAGTCAACTACTGCTCTTTATTCTATTTTCTTCACACTTTTCTCACTATAGTTTCTCTATAATAACTTCGACCACATTTGAATTTCAGCGATGCTTGCCAATCTAATCAAGACTAAGGAAAATCAGAAGAACCTGATAGATATCTACGAAAAAGAGTGATTGAAGCCTGGAATGATTTTGTTGGACATCTTAATCCTCATGAAAGTCAAGGAGACTTTTAATAAAGGGTTCCAGTTATTGGAAACTGAAGAGTAAGACTTTGGTCAATCAAATAAAAAGTAGTTTATTAAGGGCATACTATTTCTCAAGTGTGTTCAACATATTCTAAGGGTTTTCTATAAGAATAAGTCAGTCTAGTATGAGGAGAAAAATATGAGGAGCTCCTTCCTTATACCACGCACTAACTCAGAGCAATTTGGTCATGAGCAAGAAGAAAAACACATCCACACATTTTATTACTTAAAACTTATTTTTGACACTGGTGAAGATAAGTTTTCTGAGGATGATTAAATAATAGAAGATAGCACAATCATTTTAAGATGTTTAATATCCTAATAATATAAAAAGTAGAAAAATAGTATGACTATACAATTAATACTTCAACTTTTATCACTTGTGTCTAATCAATATTACTGTACACTCATTGTTTACATTCTTTTGTATGTTTCAAGTGAGGGTTTTCTTGCATATTAATACACTTTAATTCAAGTGAGCATACTCATGCTAATGCAGAGTTCAGGACACAGAGTGCAAGGTTAGAAGTGGTTAGGCAGTGGAAGTAGGCCTTCGATCTCTAAAATACACACACACACACACACACACACACACACACACACACACAAAGATATATGGAGAAGACCACCATTCTTGCTAAAGCCAAAATCCAGAATGTTAAGGAATTTCCAGAAGATACAAGGCATACCAGAATGGGCACTAAATTCAAGGGAAATATGAAGAAGAGCTACTTTCTATTCATCGTTTTCTACTGGATATAAAAATATGTAGTAAATTATATAACTCAACTCATATTTTGTGCAATAATATAAATGTTTTCAACAACTACCATGTTCCAAGGTAAGTAGCTACAGATAATAATAGTACGTGAAAGATGTAATAACTACATATTTAAATATACGTAAAGTGCATATTTATTTAGCAAGATACCATATAAATGTATTTCAAGTGGTAGAATGCCAGCCTTACTCAAAAATAAGCTAAATAAGAGAATGCAAGGCCTTGAATTCAAATCCTATTACTGGCACAGACAAGATTAGTAGATCATGATAGAAAATTTTTCTTATTCTTATAAGCGGCATCTTTAAAAATGCTTTTGCATTAGGAAAATTGAGGTGATGGATAGGATTAGGAGGGATGGGGAGAATAATGAAAGGGGTGACATTGATCAAGATGCATTGTACTTATGACCTGACATCTTGAATGTTAACCTCTTTGAACAACTACTTACAATAAAAATGCTTTTGCTGGGCCTCATGAATTAATCAAAGCCTTACAACTTTGATCTAAGTTATTCTCTCCTGCAGTCCCTTTGCAAGCACCTCATGTATAGGAGGAAAATGAAGCTTCCATATGACAACCATCCTGCATGGAAGGCGAACTGCCCTCAAACCATGATGTCTTCTAATCTTCTTACAGAAAATAGGCAAAACTCAGGAGACCACCTTGCCCTTGTTCTGATCTGGTAATCAAGTGAGGACAACTTCTCCAGAACTCTTCCATGGGCAAAGACTGAGCTAATAGTCAACCAGGCCACACTTGTAACTTGAGACTTACTTAGCTATGAATACCTTTCCTATCCCCTGACCCAATTCTTCCTATTTAACCTGGAGTCAATATTTTGAGAAGATGGCTAAATATGGATGAAAGTGCTGTCTCTCTGTGGCTGTCATGTAATAAACATTCCTTCTCTGTCCTTCAAGACATCTCTTTATTTGGTATATGGGAATGAGTGACTGGACCTAATTTGGGACTTCTAAACTTTGAACCTGAAAGAGCTAAAAAAAAAAAAAAAAGCCAGAGAGGTTACAGTTACATAAGTCAGGCAGAGTTTCATGCTTATCTGTATTTTTTCTGCAGCTAGACTGCAGGTGTATTCATAGTTGCAGGTAGATAAGACCATAATAGTAGAAATGAGGGGTAGAAGAAGTAGAGGGAGCATTCAAGGGTGCATTCGGGATGGAAAATGTAAGTGAATTCTCTCATATGATGTGCAACTGTGCCCCTTTTATTCCTTCAAAGGGAAACCCTAGGAGCTAACTGTCCACAGACAGCGTGTGTTGAGTGGGGGAGCCCTGCGCTGGCCTGAGAAGAAGCCTTGGGGTGCTGACAACACTCCTCTTCCCTTGGGCCTTGGTCTCCTGCTCTGTAAAATGAGGACATTTGACAAGATGATTCCTAAAGTACCTCGCCATTCTATGATTCTACGACTTAATGCCTTTCATATTAAGGGAAATGTACATGATAATGTGTCCTTCTGGCACATCATCTGAAATAGCACATGATTAAATAATAAAATGTCAGTTTTCAACTGTATGGTGTAATTTTTTAAAAAAAATTCATTTTAAGACAAGAAGGTTGTTCCAAACCCTCATAGACATTAATGTATTTTTTTCTATTCTCTTCTCACATAGTGCCCATAGGGACATTTTGTCCCTGGAATTTTTTCTATGACCTTTGTCCAAAATACACATTACCACCACAGAGATGCAAGTATCCTGAACATGAAACCAACAAAATTAATCCAAAACTTAATACTGAAATAAGCAATGTGTTTAAAACTCCAAAGTTCATTGCCTTTCTGTTTTTAAAGAAATTCTTATATATGTATACATGTATTACTTTTTGAAACATAAACTATCCTCCCCCTAAGGTGGAGGGATGGGACAGTTCTAAGACTTGAACTCAGGGCCTGGATACTGTGCCTTAGTTTTGTCACTCAAGACTGGCACTGTACCACTTGAGCCAGTTCTGGCTTTGTGCGTGGTTTGGGCAGGGGGGGTGGGGGGAGGGGATAGTCCTAGGAATTGAACTTAAGTCTTGGGTGCTGACACTGAGATTTTTTTTGCTGAAAATTAGAACTCTACCATTTGAGCCACAGCTCCACATCCAGTATTTAAGTGCTTAATTGTAGACAAAAGTCTTATGGACTTTCTTGCTCAGGGTTGGCTTCAGACTGCTATCCTCAAATCTCAGCCTTCTGAATAACTAGTATGATAAGTATGAACCACTGAGGCCCGACTCATTTCTGGCTTTTTATTAGTTAATTAGAGATAAGAGTCTCACAGATATTCTGTGCAGCTGGCTTGGAACTCAACATCCAGATGATAGACTCTTTAATAGACGTGAGCCACAGCACCCAACTCACTAAATTTTAATCTCCTGTCAATCATTGTACTGATAAAGTTAATGTTACAATGAAAACATTATTAAATTCACTGTTAGAAGAAAAAGCTCTATTGGCCTACTTTGCCATCCACACCCCATTCAATTTAATATTTTGGTACGTTTCTCTCTTTCTCTACATATTGCCACATTGGTAATTGTATTCCTCACATTCATTAGTCTAATATTTCACTAACACTTCTGCATGGTGGGAGAAATTGAGCGGAATTCTTACCAAGTTGCCATTGCAGAAACTTCTCACTCTGGTCACTCACTTTCCTTCCTCAACTTTTATAGACAAATAAAATGCACAAGGTTGTCAACTTCTCTGGTATTTCAGTGGGAAAAGGGTAGGTTCTTCTGATAGCTAACCTGTAGCCTATTGGGGGGCGCTATACTCAAATACTGCATTCAGCTCACCCTGGAGAAAAGCAATAGTGCTATTAGTCTAATTATTATGAGGACACTCATATTGTTTTATAATAAACTATTGAAGTTGTATGTTTCCTTTCTGTTGTCATATCTTAAGCTTCAGCTTAAAATGAGTTCATAAAGCTCTGAACTATCACAGACATCTGAGCTTATTTTTAATTGAACTACCATGCATTTTCAACATTTAAGAGTAAGTATTATGCAATGGAGGATAAGAAACAGAATGACAATCATGCAGTTTTACATGCTTACCCAAATTTTGTGAAGAATAGTTGGTCCCACAAGGACCACAAACCCAATGTCTACAACAGGTGCAAAATGACCTCATTCCTATGAACAACTAACAGTTCAAAACTGCTACATGTTGACTTTTAATCACCATTTGTCTAACTAAATAATGATGGATGAAGTGATCAGAAATAGCACCAGTGGTTCTTAACAGCAGAAACTAATATATTCACACAGTCGTGATTAAAATTATATACTGCTGTTTATTGTGACAAGTTTGGCCCAAGTCCTGAGTCAAAACTCTAAAAATATACAAGCATCTATTGATATATACATTATAATCATAATAATTCATCATAATGTTGGCTTTGCTCCAAATAAAAGTTCCCATGACAATATTAGGACAAATGCAATTTATCATTTGATATAAAGTCATGTGAGCCCTTTATTTCCCTCTTGGTCATAGCATCCACCTATAATCCAACTTGTTCAAAACAAAGAACTTGGAGAGGTTTTGATGTTTCCCTTTTTTTCCTCATACAGGTCTGACATCTCCGCACATCCTGCCGACTGATTTGACAGTACATCTGAAGTTTCGACTTAATTCTCCTTGATAAGGACTGTTGCATGAGGCCAGAGTTGTCTTTTGACAAATATAATTTAGGTTATTCCTTTCCTAATTCCAACTTTTCCATGACTTCCTAAAGCAGGCAGAAAGGAAGCTAAACTCCTGCTTCTGGTTTTGGGTCACCTAGCCTTGGATCCAACACTTTACACTCCAGCTACTAGGAAAGTGCTCTGCTGGAGCATTTTCTCTAGTTATTCTTGCTGCTTGAACTTCTTTCCTACCTCTTCTAATGACAGTTTCCTCATTATTGCACTTAGTGGCTTTAACTAGCCAAAAAGTACCCTCCCTGGCTCTTCATCACATCCTTAATCTTCCTCATAGATTCAATTCTAAGATTTTCATTTTTATACGTAGTAGTTTATGGTTATCTCCAGGGCCCTCCCTCCCATCCCACTGCAACTAGAATGTGTTCTGTGAGAATAAGAATTGCAAATATAGCTGTGCACAGGTGGCTTAAGCCTGTAATCCTAGCTACTAAGGGGGCTAAGATAGGAGGATCATGGTTCAAAGCCAGCCCAGACAGGAATGTATGTGAGACTCTTATCACCAATAAACTACTCCGAAAAAGCTGGAAGTGGAGCTGTGGCTCAGGTGGTAGAGTACAAGCCTTGAGCACAGAGAGGCTCAGAGACAGAGCCTAGACCCTGAGTTCACACTCTAGGACTGACAAAAAACAAAACAAAACAAAGAATTGCAAATACACTGGATAGTTCATAGCCATTCTTATTTCTTAGAAAATGATTCCAGGACCCTCCAAATACCCTGATTATATATGTTTGCATATAATCCTGTATACTTTACCTCATCTCTCGATAATTTATCATTTTTATTCCAATGTAAATGCTATGTAAGTGGTTGTCTTCCTGTATTATTATTATTATTATTGTCGGCCATGGGGCTTGAACTCTGGGTCTGGGCACTGTCCCTCAGCTCTTCAGCTCAAGGCTAGCACTCTACCACTTCAGCCACAGTGCCACTTCCAGTTTTCTGATGGTTTGTTGGAGAGAAGAATTTCATGGCTTTTCTTGTCTGGGCAGGCTTTGAACTGTGATCCTCAGATCTCAGCTTCCTGAGTAGCTAGGATTACAGTTGTGAACCACCAGCACCGAGCCATCCTGTATTATTTAGAGAGAAAAAAATGACAGGACACAGATTTCTTTTCAAATATCTTTTAGATTGAATCTGCAGGTGTGAGAACTTGGATACAAAAGGGCAAATGTGTCTACAATGCCTAATGCATACAGGTCTTCAACCCTATTTCCTGAATGAAGCAGGGTGAACAACTGCCATGTATGAATTCCTCCCTATACAAAACTGAGAGCAAGGGGAAAGGTAGAGAGACAGTGCTGAGGGCCGAGAGCAGATACAGAACAATTATGCAGCCAAGTAGCTACTAGAGAACAGCAGCTCTTACAGTTGCTGAGCTAGCTAGTCACATGTCATTCCTTCACTTGATCAAAGGACAAAGAGCACTTATGGAATGAGGTGATTCAGTGCCCCTGACTCAACAGGCACACGGACTTCATGTCTGCACTAGGTCTCCTTTCTCCCTGACTACCATGGTGTGATCTCAAGGTAGGCCCATGTAAACATCATGTTCACAATGGATCTGTGCCCTGGCCCAGGAACTCCAAGACTGGGAAATCTGGTCTTACCTATAATCTGCAATCTCAGCCTTCTATCATTTTGGTTTTTTTGTTTTTTTGGGGTCCGGTTGTGGGGCCTGAACTCTGGGCCTGGGCACTGTCCCTCAGCTCTTCAGCTCAAGGCTAGCACTCTACCACTTGAGCCACAGCTTCACTTCTGGCATTTTTCTTTTTGCTTATGTGGTGCTGAGGAATTGAACCCAGGGCCTCAGGCATGCAAGGCAAGCGCTCTACCACTGAGCCACCTTCCCAGCCTACCTTCTATCATTTTGGATAAGACAGTATCATTATTTCCTTGGAATTTCTCAAAAGAAAAAGTGTATCTCAGTCTCTCCAGAGAGAGCCACTGGCTTTCTACTCTCAAAGCTGTCTCTTATGCAAAGCCCCAGGAACATCCACTGGAAATGTTTAATGTCCTATGTTCAGGTGATATGTAAATTCTTTCCTGGCCTTGGAGAACTAGCTCCTAACAAGGATAGCGGGAGGAATTTGAGGCAGATCCCTTTAAAGCAGAAAATGTGGAGGCATGACATTTCTGTCCAGCAAATACTATGACAGAGAAAAAAAGGATTGATCTAGACACACAAGTATCATCAAGAGATACTAAGTTGAGCTGTTAGAACAGACCCTAGTGAGTTTCAAAGCTTTCTCCATCCTGTTTTTTTTTTGTACTTTGTTTGTTTTCATTTGTTTTGGTTTTTGTTTTGTTTAGATTTTTTTCATGGGGCTAGAACTCAGAGCCTGGGCACTGTCCCTGAGCTCTTTTCACTCAAGTCTACCACTTTGAGCCTCAGTGCCACTTCTGGTTTTCTAGTGGTTAATTGGAGAGAAGAGTCTCATGGACTTTCCATCACAAGCTGGCTTTGAACTTCAATCCTCAGATTTCAGCCTCCTGAGTAGCTAGGACTACAGGGATGAGCCACCAGCTCCCAGCTTCCATCCTGTTTTTAATTGTTAAGAGAGCACATGTTAGCTTGGGATCATTTCCATGCACTAAAGAGCACAATCCAAGGGGTAAATAAGAGGGTATCAGAATATAGTAGATGAAGGAAGGAGAATGTAGTCATAAAATTTGATACATAGGAGGGGGGACCAAGATGATGACAGGACAGTAGGAAAATACCACAGCTCTCTCCAACTGGGGGGGGGGGGACCGCAGTGTAGTCATGGAAATGGGAGGGCAGGGATGGTAGGGGAAATACAAAGGAGGAGGCAACAATGCTTGATAAGATATGTGCTTATTACCTTGCTCATGTAATTGTAACCCCTCTCTGTATTTTCACAATAAGCAAACATCAAAAATTTTTAAAAAGAAAAGGAAAAATTTCAGAATGAAAAAGCACAAAGCCCCTTCCCCCAACCCTTGCTGGCTGCACACCAAACCGTGGCCAGCCAGGCCCCGGCTGCCAGAGACCCCAGAGACACAGGGCATCATCTGGAGACCGCCCGCTCAGAAGATGCCTGAGGTACCAGTGCTGGACCCGCTGATTGCCAACAGAGAAACCTCAGAGCTGGAAGCCTGCACAAAGACTCCTCCCCCATTCCTCCCCCACAGAGCGGAGGGGCTCCATCCTGCCAAAACCATGCAGCCCCACAGGGGGGAAACCCCAGAACTACAGGGGTCCACCCACAGAATGTCAGTGCAGAAGACCCTCAAGGTACTGGTGCTGATCTGGACAGCGCAACAGAGACAAACCTCGGAGCTCAGAACCTGCACAGAGGTCAGAGGCCAGCGCAGCCTGCAATGCCAGAGGCCAGCACAGCCAGTGGAGCTGACCTGGACAGCAGCAATGGAGGCTGAGATGGGAGAAACACGGATGCAGAGCCACCACTGTCAGGGCCAGCCCACAAGCATCTCAACTGAACGCGCAGCAGCAACCAGCGACCTACATCACACAGAAACAACAGCTGGAGAGTTCCCAACTAGCTCCAGAGTGAGTACCCCACAGGGGATAGCATATCCAGGGTATGGATATGGATATGGCAGGAACCCCCCAGATCTTGACCTAGACCCCTACCCTAACACCTGGACAAGAAGTCCCACTAAAACTGGGAACTGTTCAAGAGCTCCACCAGCCAATGGAGCACATCCAGCTGGCCAGGCTAGATCAAGAGCACCCTGGAAGGGAGCCCAAGCTGGGACCAGCACCCATGGGAACACTACAACCAACAGCAGAAGAAATCCGAACTGTGTACTCCAGGCTGTGTAACCCAAATGGGATACACAGCAGCACAGGTCCAACTGGTGTGCCCCAGGCAGAGGACTGGGAGCCAGGACCAGGCCTGGGAATTGGGTGCCTGAGCAACACAACCAACTCCTCCCTATTGAAGTCAGAAGCTGAGCACATGCCTCAGCAGAGGGGGGAAAGCAGGGAACCACACCCCTTGGGAATTGTGCCATGACAGCAAAAGACCTGTGTGTCCAAGGCAAGATAACCAGAAGCCCAAGCCCCACCAGAACCTGACCCATATATCTCAGGCTGGGAATTGGACAACTCAGGCCACCAGCATCTGATAAGAGTCAAGAGCTCAGGCTGGTAAGGTGGCTCAGCAGTAGATTGCTTGCCACGCATGCATGAGGCCCTGGATCCGATTCATCAGCACCACATAAGCACAAAGAGTCGGAAGTGGCACTGTGGTGCAAATGGTAGGTGCTAGCCTTAAGCTGAAGAGCTGAGGGACAGTGCCAAGGCCCAGAGTTCAAGCCCACGACCAAAAAAGAAAAAAAAAACCAGAAGCTCATAGCAGACTCCAGCAACTGAGAGAGTACATCCACCACAAGTGATCTCACTAGGAGTAAACTCCTAGCTCCTAGGAGTAAACTCTTGTAGGAGTAAACAGGAGCAGTCGAGGCTGCTCAGTCCTTCTAAAGGAGGGAACTGCCAGTGATCTACAGCAGACAGAGAGAGCCCTACATGAGTCAGACTAGAAGCTGGAGGTTGGCCTCTCCCCCAACAGATCGGAGGCCAGGTATACACTCAGCCAACCCAGGGCTGAGAACAGGCATCATCAATCAATCCAGGAACCAACCCAGAACCAAGCAAAGACACCCACCTATTGACCAAAACAAATTTTCAGATTAGTCTCCAATAATCCCTGAATTCCCACATGAAAAATCACAGAGAAAAATTACAAGGTTTATCAACACCTAGGATAGCAAGCTACCCCCAAAAGCCAGCAGCCACCCAGGGAGAGCCCCAGTGGAAGCAAAGCAGGAATGGAAGACAAATGCTACATCCAAGAGATTCTGGAGGAAATGACTCAAGAATTAAAGTGAGAAAAAGATCAGAAATTTAAAGAACACAGAAATGAAATATCAAAAGAGATGCAGGATTTCAAACAGGAGATACAAGCAAAAATAGATGCAGTACACTCACAAAGAGATGAGATTAATACTCTGAAAACCAACATAGAATCCATGCAAACCACAATGGAAGCCATAGTTAACAGAATGAATGAAATGGAATTTAGAGTATCAGATACAGAAGACAAAATGCAACAACTGGAAAAAAAAGTCACAGATATGGAGAAATCACTTAAATTATGCAAAAGGGAAATCCAAGAGCAAGGATACAGTGCTAAGAAATTTAACTTTCATGTAACTGGAGCAGACAAAGGTGAGGAATATCAAAGCAAGGGAATGCAATAACTATTCAGCAAGATTATCAATGAAAATTCCCCCCATCTTAAAAGAGAACATCTTACCTACATAGCAGAAGCATATAGAACACCTAACGAGCAGGATCCCAGGGGAAATACTTCTAGGCACATTATAGTAAAAATGACAGATCTGAATAATAAAGAAACAATCTTGCATGCAACAAAAACAAAGAGGGAGCTATACTACAATGGAAAAAAATCTCCACACAGACACTGAATGCAAGAAAGGCCTGGGAAAGTACAATCTGAGCCCTGAGAAATGATAACTGCCAGCCCAGACTGATATACACAGCAAAGCTAGCATTCGCATTCAATGGAGAAACTAAATTTTTTTATAGTAAAGAAAAACTAAATGAATACATAAACAATAAACCAGCATTACAAGGAATACTAAGAGGGAGAATACAACCTGAAGAAAGCAACCAGGAACAGGGACCTGCACCCAAGAGGTATTACTAGAAGTCCAACTTAATAAGCACAGGAGGAAAGGAAAGAAGAAAAATTTAGGAAAACAGGGAAATGACAGGAAACACAATGAATCTCTCTATAATAACCATAAATATTAATGGACTCAATTCAGCAATCAAAAGAAAAAGAACTGCAGATTGCAACAGAAAACAAGACCCATCCATCTGTTGCCTTCAGGAGACCCACCTCTCAGCCAAACATACAAACAAACTCAAAGTGAAGGGTTGGAGAAAGATCTCCCAAGCAAATGCCCCCAGTAAGAAAGCAGGAGTAGCTATCCTGATATCTGACAAAATAAACTTTTCATTAAAATAAAGACAAAAAGGACACTACATATTAATATATGTATTAATATATACAGGGAACAATCAAAAAGAGGATATTACCATTATCAACTTATACTCCCTAAACAATGGAGCACCCAAATATATTAAGCAAATACTCTCTAACTTAAAGAATAAAATAAATCCAAATATGATAATACTAGGAGACTTTAACACCCCACTCTCACCAAAAGACAGGTCTACCAACCAGAGGATTGGCAAAGAAGCTACCAAATTAAGTGAGGCCATATTTCAAGCGGAACTAACTGACATATACCGAGCTTTTCACCCTAAAATGACACAGTACACATTCTCCTCAGCAGCTTATGAAACTTTCTCCAAAATAGACCATCTCATAGTTCATACAAGGAACTTAAGCAAATACAAGGGGATTGAATAATCTCCTGTATCCTATCTGACCACAGTGGAATCAAGCTAGTTCTCAATAACAAAGCATACCATAGAAATTACCCAAATACATGGAAAATGAATAGCACACTTCTAAGCAACACCTGGGTAACAGAAGAAATTAAAGAAGAAATTAAAAAGTTCCTACAATTCAATGAAAATGAAGACACATCACAAAGAAACCTGTGGGACAGAATGAAAGCAGTCCCAAGGGACAAATTTATCTCCCTCATTGCCCACATCAAGAAAATAGAGACAGACCAAGTAAATAATCTCATGTTGCAATTAAAACTGCTAGAAAATGGGCTGGGAAGGTGGCTCAGTGGCAGAGTGCTTGCCATGCATGTATGAAGCCCTGGGTTCGATTCCTCAGCACCACATAAACAGAAAAGGCCAGATAATGTGGTTTGTCTCTGATCCAAAAAAAAAAAAAAAGCCCACACAAAAGTGCTAGAAAAACATGAAAAAATGGAGCCTAAAGTTATTAGATGGAACCAGATAACCAAATTAAGAGCTGAAATTAACAAGATAGAGAATATGAAAATTATAAATAAAATTAATAAAAACAAAAAGTTGCTTTTTGAAAACATAAATAAAATTGATGGACCTTTGGCAAGATGAATTAAGAAGAGAGGAAACCCAAATTAACAAGATTAGGGATACGACAGGAAAAATCACAATAAATACCCGAGACTTTCAATTATAAAGAACTATTTTCAAAAGTTTTACTCTCTAAAGAAAGAAAACCTAGCAGAAATGGGTGCATTTTTAGAGAAATACAAGTTGCCCAAACTGAGCAAAGAAGAAATAAATCAATTAAATAAGCCAACATTTACAATGAGATACAGGAAGCAATCAGAAGTCTTCCAACAAGGAAAAGCCCAGGACCAGAAGGATTCATAATGGAATTCTAGAAGACCTTTAAAGAACTAATACCCATACACCTCAAGCTCTTCTGAGAAATAGAAAAGGAGAGAGCTATCTCAAACTCATTCTACAATGCCAATATCACACTCATCCCCAAACCAGGCAAAGACCCAACAAAAATTGAGAACTACAGACCAATCTCCTTGATGAATATAGATGCAAAGATCCTTAACAAAATTCTATATTTGTTGCCTCCTCCTTTATTTCCTCTTACCATTCCTTCCCATCTCCCCCTACCCCTCATCCCTGTTCCGCCCCCCCACTCCCCACCAAAGTTGTGAAGTTCATTTTCTTTTTTTTTAATTGTGAAAATACCATATAGAGGGGCTACAATTACATGGGTAAGATAATGAGTACATTTCTTATTAAGCATTGTTGCCTCCTCCTTTGTTTCCCCTTCCCATCCCTTCCCATGTCCCACCCCCCACCCCCACCAAAGTTGTAAAGTCCATTTTTCGACATAAAAGGAATCCAAATAGGAAAAGATGAAGTAAAGTTCATTTTTGACATAACATCTTGTACCTCTCATTGTTGCAATGGATCCACCTGTATCCCTATTTAAACTATTTGTTTTTTCCCTTCCCCTCCACAAATTATACCAGCATCAAATACAGTGAAGCAAGGGTTATACCATGGGAGAGGGACATAAAAGGCAACAAAGAAATATCTTATAAATATGTTAGAAACAATTGCAAGAAAGAAAAAACATTTGAATCCTTATCTTGGGGTTCATTTCACTTAACATCAACTTATCTGACCATTTCTGCTTGTCTCAAACATATACTAGTTACTGCAAATAAGGAAAACCATGGGACCTATGTTTCTTTGGGCCTGGCTTACTTCACTTAATATAACTTTTTCCAAGTTTTTCCATTTCCTAACAAATGAGCAATGTCATTCTTTCTGATGGAGGCATAGAATTCCATTGTGTATATATACCACATTTTCTTGATCCATTCATTTACTGAGTGGCATCTGGGTTGGTTCCATATCTTAGCTATGGTAAATAATGTTGCAAAAAACATACTTGTGCTGGTAGCTTTAGTATGGTCTTGTTTGTCATCAATTGGGTAAATGCCCAAAAGTAGGATTGCTGGGTCATATGCTGGTTCTATGTGGAGTCTCTTCAGGAACCTCCATACTACTTTCCAAAGTGGTTGAACAAGTTTACACTCCCACCAACAATGCAATAGGGTTCCCTTCTGTCCACATCCCCTCCAGCATCTGTTGTTATTAGATTTCTTGATTATAGCCATTCTGAGTGGGGTGAGGTAACAAAATTCAAGCTAATAGACTTCAGAAACACATTTAAAAAAATCATACACTATGACCAAGTAGGCTTCATCCCAGAGATGCCAGGATGGTTTAACACACATAAATCAATAAATGTAATCCAACACATTAACAGATCCAAGGTCAAGAATCACATGATTATCTCCATTGACACAGAAAAGGTTTTTGATAAGGTACAACATCCATTCATGTTAAAAACTCTGGAGAAAATAAGAATAGAAGGAACATCTCTTAAAACAATAAAAGCCATAGATGACAGACTAATATCCAATATTATACTTAATGGGAAAAACTACAACCAATTCTCCTAAAATCAGGAACAAGAAAAAGGATGCCCACTGTCTCCACTCCTCTTCAATATAGTCCTGGAATCCTTAGCCAGAGCAATAAGGCAAGAAAAAGACATTAAAGGGATCCACATAGGGAAGGAAGAAGTTAAAACTATCCCTTTTCGCAGATGACATGATACTATACCACCATGATCCCAAAACTCCACCCCAAACTCTTAGAATTTATAAACCACTTTGGCAAAGTAGCAGGATACAAAATCAGCCCACAAAAATCAATCACCTTCCTGTACACCAACAATGTACAAGCATGAATGGAAATAAAGGAAACAACCCCATTCACAATAACCCCCCCCAAAATAAAATATTTAGGAATTAACCTAACTAAACATGTAAAAGCACTATTTAATGAAAACTATAAAAACTTGAAGAAAGAAATTACAAAGGACACCAGGAAATGGAAAGACCTTCCATGTTCTTGGATAGGCAGCCATACTCCCAAAATTGATATACAAATTCAATGCAATTCCTATTAAAATCCCAATGACATACATTACTGAACTACAGAAAACAGTCCAAAAATTCATATGGAACAACAAAAGACCTAGAATAGCCACAACAATTCTAGGCAAAAAAGACAACATGGGAGGGATCTACATGCCAGACTTCAAACTCTTCTATAGAGACATAATAACAAAGACAGCCTGGTACAGGCACAAAAACAGACCCAAAGACCAATGGAATAGAAGATCCAGAAACAAAACCATATGCCTACAGTCAGCTGATATTTGACAAAGGAGACAAAAATGTACAGTGGAAGAAGCACAACCTCTTCAATTACTGGTGCTAGGAAAACTGTGTGGCCACATGCAGAAAACTAGAAGTAGACCCCAGCCTGTCACCATGCATTAACATCAACTCAAAATTGATTAAAGACCTTAATGTCAAACCTGAAATTCTGAAACTACTGCAGGACAGAGTAGGAGAGACACTTGAACTAATAGGCACAGGAAGGGACTTCCTGAACAGAGTTCCAGGGTCATAACAAATTAGAGAGAGATTTGACAAATGGGACTACCTTAAAATAAAAAGTTTCTGCACAGCTAAAGCTATAACTACCAAGCTAGAAAGACAACCAACTAACTGAGAAAAATATTTATCAGCAATATAATAGACAAGGGGTTAATATCCAGTATATACAGGGAACTCAAGAAACTAATCCCTCCCAAACCCAACAAACCAATTAGTACATGGGAAAGGAAACTAAAGAGAGACTTCTCAGAATGTATTCAAATGTTTTTTTTTCATTCATGTGATTGTTTCTAATGCATTTATAAGATTATTTCTTTGTTGCTTTGTATGTCCCTCCCCCACAGTATAACCCCCTGCTTTCACTGTATTTGATGTCGGTATAATTTGTGGAGGGGAAGGGGAAAAAACAAGTCGTTTAAATAAGGATACAGGTGGACCCGTTGCAACAATGAGAAGTACAAATCGTTATGTCGAAAACCAACTTTACAACTTTGGTGGGGGCGGCAGGGAGGATTGGGTGGGTGAAAGGGGGGAGGATGGGAAGGAGAAACAAAGGAGGAGGCCACAATGCTTGATAAGAAATGTACTCATTATCTTGCCCATGTAATTGTAACCCCTCTGTACAGTATTTTCACAATAAAAAATAAATAATTTTTTTAAATGGCAAAGAAACACACCGGGAAATGTTCACCATCCCTGGTTGTAAAGGAAATGCAAATAAAGACAACCCTGAGATACCACCTTACCCCAGTCAGAATGGCCCACATCCTCAAGTCAGCCAATGACAAATGCTGGAGGGATGTGGAGAAAGAGGAACCCTGGTGAGAATGTATACTTATACAACCACTTTGGAAAGCAGTCTGGAGAGTCCTCAGAAAGCTAAATATTGACCTCCCCTATGACCAAGCCATACCACTCCTAGGCATCTATCTTGAGCAACAGGAACCAGTATACAAGGACACATGCACCTCCATGTTTATTGCAGCACTGTTCACAATAGCTAGGATATGGGAACAACCCAGATGCCCCACCACAGATGAATGGATCCAAAAATTGTGGTATCTATACACAATGGAATATTATGCAGCCATTAGAAACGACAAAATAATGGCATTCACAGGGAAATGGATGGAAGTAGAAGAAATCATGTTGAGTGAAGTAAGCCAAGAGCAAAGAGAAAAACTGCACATGGTCTCCCTGATAAGTAGATGTTAAATCCAAAACATAAGGTGATACAACAAAGTTAGCAAGACTTGAGAAACAAAGAACCTCTACTCATCTGGTTGAATCACTACTAAATAACACCATGCTGCTGATGACACATATGGTATATATGTGCATATCGGAGGGAAACTAGGACACAGAACTAAGGGAATCAGGAAAACATGTAACAGCGGGACCCATCAGCTGCACTGGACATTGATCAAAACGAACTAAGCAACTCAATGGCAGCGATGGGAGGGAGGAAATGAGTGGGAAAGAGGGAACAGCTGACACTATGCAAAAGGAAAGGAATGTACACATCACCCGATGTGGAAGAAAAAACTGTACTGTCAAAGCTCATAGAACTCATAAACTTTATAGACCATGATAGACAATTTGCCCCATGAAAGTTAGAATGTGTTTGTGAATTTAACTAAGCATCACTATCCCACAATATTGTAAAATTTGTGAAATTATGTAATCACTTAATTACAATAAAGAATTTGAAAAAAATTAGTGCATATCCTACAATTTTTTAAAAAAAAAATGAGGGAAGAGATTAATTGGGAAGATGGGGAAGAATGTTTAAAGAGGTGATGTTAATCAAGATTTTATTGTATTCATAAACTGCTCTGTTGAATGGCAACTCCTTTGTACAACTACTTAAAGATAATGGGGAAAAGCAATATAGTAACGGTCCCTTTTGTCCACATCCTCACCTGCATCTGTTATTCTTAGTTTTCTTGATAATGGCCATTCTAACTGGGGTGGGGTGGAATCTCAATATTGTTTTGATTTTCATTCCATTTATGGCCAGAGATGTTGAACATTTCTTCATATGTCTACTGGCCATTATTACTTTTTCTTCTGAGAAGTCTCTCTTTAAGTCTTTTGCCCATTTATAATCATAGAAATGGATCACAAAGGCTCAGTGCATATGATCAAATAAAATAATATTTTTAAATGAACTCCAAGAAATGGAAACAGATTTTTTTTGTTGTCATTGTTATTTTTGTTGTCTTTTCCTTTTGTTTTGTTTGTTAGTTAGCTTATTTGTCTTTGGGGGTAAGGAGGGGAAAACACAAAGGATGGGGAAAAGGGTGAACAAATACAGCAGTGATACTCACTAGACATTATATGGAAAATAAACTCCAGGCCTTGTGCATGGGTTCAGGAGGGGAAAACTTGGAGAAAGCAAAGGAAAGGATGACATGGTCCAAAAAGAAATATACTCATTATCTGTCTTATATAACTAACTGCAACCCCTCTGTATATCACCTCTACAATAACAATAAAATGTATTTTTAAAAAAATAAAGCAAAAGCAGAACAGACACTCACCCTGTATTGCACAGGATTGTGCAATATTAAGCCCTCAGAAGCCTGTCTTTGCTCACACAAGGGATAACGCAAAACAAACCAGTAGTTTTCTGCTGGCATCAGGCTTCTTGCTCACACACCATCCAATCATGCTTCCTGCACCAAGTCATAGCTCCTGATAAAAGAAAGATCTTCAGTGAGTTTCTAAGGCAACAGTACAAGGAAAGCAGAAAACCCAGGACATTTACTGCTTTGTAGTGTGTCAGAAACTACAGGGTAAATGTTAGCCTTGCAAGAATTTCCCTGAAAAATGATACCAGATTTGAAGTCCTATTATTTCCAGGGTCTCACACCAGAATTACTGAAAGACATTAACCAACTGAAAGACACCAGGTGTGAGAAAACAGACAAGCCTTCCATAATGACTTAACCTCGCCGGTGACCAAGGCCAGATAGGATGCTCACCCCACGAGATAAATGAGTAATGGACATACGTTTCTTCAGTATTTCATGCTATGGTAGGTCCCCCCAGAGAGTTTAGAGGGAAAAGGTTTTATTTTATTTTCATCAGGAGCACTTTAGTGAGAGCATGTGTTTGGAGTGTGTGCAGTGGGGTCTTTCTTGGTTCACAGAGTGGGAAGATGATGGCTCAGAGCTCCTCCAGTCCAGTGCCCGTGGGTACAGGAGCACCTCCGTGATAGGTCAGAGCAGCGCTGTGCTGGCAGAAGAGCTCATTCCACTGCAGGATCCTCCAGGTATTGGCCTGCTCCTCCTGGCAGCCTCTGACTTTAGGGAAGAGCAGATATCGTCTATGCCCAGCTCAGTCTCCAAGACAAGAGGCAGCTAGTGGGGAACAAGGGAAGAGAAGGAATAAGTTAAGTCCCTAAGGACCAGAGTTGTGGCAGGCTGGGTGGAGACATCACCAGCGTCTGACTTTATTTTTTTATTTTTACTATACCCCATAAAAATCATCCAATATGCCCAGCCCTGGTGACTCACGCCTGTAATCTTAGCCGCTCAGGAAATCTGAGATCTGCTGATCAAGATTCAAAGTCAACCCAGGCATAAAACTTCATGAAACTGCAATTAAACACACAAAAGCCAGAAGCGGAGGGGGGGCTCAAATGGCAGTGCACCAGCCCTGAGTGATGAAGCCCTGTGACTGCATGAGGGTCTGCATTCCAGCCCCAGTACCAGAAAACACCTACCCCCCCACACACACTATCTGTGCAATGTGGTATGTGTTGAAACAGAATGGAAAGTGGAATCTAACCCCAGAAAGTTTGACAATTTCTGTTCTTGAAGCAGTCCTATCTATCAGAACATTCAACAATGACAAAAATACCCTCTGCTTTCAACAAGTAATAAATATATTAGCCACTAGCCACAATGGACAATTAGTACTTTGAATATGGCTGTTGTAAGTAAGGCTCTGAATATTTTAGTCTTGTTTCATTTAACTTAATTTTAAATAGCCATCTGCAAATAACAGTTCCACTATTTTAGAGTGTAGGACTAGGGTATCAAAGAAGTAGAGATTACAATCTATTCTCTACATAGAGACTACTTCTATGATGCTAGGCTCTATATCCATGAATTCAGCCAATTGCAGACTGATTGAAAATCTGGGGGAAAAATGTTTCTGTAACATATATATTTTTCCCTTGCATTTATTCCCTAAACAATATAGTATAGCATGTATTTACAATATATGTAAATAGAGCGAATCTGGACGTAATCTAAAGTATGTGTGTAGGTTCTGTATAAATATCACACCGTTTAATATAAGCAATTTGAGTACCCATGGGTTTTAGAACTTGCAGGTGTTCCTAGAACCCATCTCCAATGGACACCAAGGGACCACAGCATAAAAATTAGTCGAGACTTCTTGCTAGATTTGTGGCTTGTCCTAAAGTGAGAGTGAAAATAGAATCAATTATGTAGAGGGATTTTTAGTATCTCAATCATTTGATATGTGCATATATAGTCTGAGTTCAATTGGGAGGTATAAACCACCTAAGTCAATCAAGGAAACTGGAATACCAAGAAATGTGAAGTGGGTATTGAAATAGAAAGAACTCAAACAGAACTTGACAGCTGTAGGCAAAGAGCTAAGGAAGGGTATACTTGGAGGACACATAGACTATGAGGCTGTAAGAATGTTTCCTTGCAATGAGGCAAACTTCATTGGGTTTCCTGGGTCAGAGCTGATCTGTGGTGGCAGAAGACTTGGGGGATATTGTTTGTAACGCAGGCAATCTGAGACCTATGGGCAGCTAGAAATGGGACAGTGTGCAGGAGTGAGACTGCAAGTTCACTGTTCTAATCTAACAAGAGCCCTGGATGCAGAGTCCCCAGGCAAGCCACGGCTGAGGGAATACATGCAAGTGATTTCCAGCCATGCTCTACAGGAGCCTCATGGACATCTATGTACAACTTGTGGCAAGGTAGCTCCGGAGCCCTGCATGAGACACAGGGCAGGCAGCTGGTCTACGGGATAGCCACAGAGGATGGCTGCATGGGGCTGAGGAGAGGGTGTGGGAAACAGTGACCTGGGCCAGTGCCCAGCCATGTGCTATCTCCAACCTCAAGTTCTAGTGGCTCTACAGTAGAAAGCACTGCACACTCCGAATACCCAGTGATGGTGAAGCCACACTGCCAAACCATAAAGGGAGGATGGATGCTCTCCAAGAGCCTGGAGAGGAGCCCCAAGAATCAAAAGGCAAACCCCCTGTTCTCTACAATGTACTGCTAGGACCTACTACTCAATGGTTGATTCTTGAACATCAGGCCAACTGGTATAGGGAAACCAGGGAATTGCCCCATCTGCATTTGTCAAAGGTCAGGCATTGAAAGTTGTATTTATAACTGAGGGTCAGTAAATTGGTAAATGGAAAAACATGACCAATGCCAGCCACCACTAATAGCTCCACCCACCCACGGGAACATTGCCAACAACCTTCTCTGTGACCAGTGGAAAGGGCTGTTTTCTAGATCTGGAGAAGGATTTGGGGAACCATCCTTCTCTGTGTGCAAGGACCAACTCAGCCATCATTTTTGCATTAGTAAGTTCTCAGTAACACCAACTGAGCTAAATCTGTACAGCTCTGAAGGGACCGTTTCCCCCTCCCCCTGCAAATGTCCCTCTAATTGGAAGCTATGCTCAGAACAGACTCAACCTATCCCAACACTAATCTATCTGTAGCAGAAAACAATCCAACCAAATGTACCATGACCGCTGTCCCTTAGCATTTTCATTCAAGGCTGGCACTCTATCATTTGGTTCACAGTCACATTTCCAGCTTTTTGCTAGCTAAATGGAAATAAGTCCCAGTGGCTTTCCTATCAGAGCTGGCTTGGAACTGCAGTCCTCAGAACTCAACCTCCTGAGCAGCTAGGATTACAGGAGTCAGCCACAAGACCAAGGCTGGCATTAAGAATTTCTTATTTAAACAAGTGTCAGTGGTAGGAAGGGAAATATTGCAAAATCTTTGAAATCAATACACCTAAGTTAAGTATATTCTTGAATGTCTTCTTTCTCCTTAAATAAATGAGCTGTCCTTAAATAAAACAACCTTTATATTTTTTTTCTAAAACATAAAGGGCATCCAACAAATAAACAGCACTGCTATTTTGACTGAAATTTTATTGGAATAAAATGGATATTCATGGAAGTTTTTAATTTTTAAGTTATTTATTGTTATTATTGTCAAGGTGATATCCATAGGGGTTACAGAGTAATAAGTCAAATAGAGTATTTTTTTTTTGCCTGTCCTGGGGCTTGAACTCAGGGCTTAGGTGCTATCCCTGGGCCTTTTTTTTTGTGCTGAAGGCTAGAATTCTATCACTTGAGCTGCAACACCACAGCTTTTTCTGAGTAGTTTATTGGTGATAAGAGTTCATTCTGCCTGGGCTGGCTTCAAACCATAATGCTCAGATCCCAACCTCCTGGGTAATGAGGATTTCAGATGTGAACCAATGGTGCCCAGCAAAAGTATGTATGTCCTTTGAACAAGGTTACCCTCACCTTGCTCTCTCCCAGTTTTTCCTTCCCATCCCCACTCAAAAGTTATGTAGTTCATTCGCAACATAGTGTCTAGTGAGTACCTCTGCCGCATTTGTTCACCCATTGTCTCACAATTTCTGTGCCCACTTACCCTCCCAAAGACAGATAAATGAAAAAACAAGACAAAAGGAAAACAAATACAGCAACAAAGGGGAAAAAAAACCTCTTCTTTCCCTTTCCTGAAGTTCATTTTGATCCATATTATCTTATAGCAATTATCACATCGCAATTGTGATCCACTCCTAAGAATATCTTCCTTTGGTCTCACTCTGTGTGAGTGCCTGATCTTCAGCCACATTAAATGTGTAATATAATTAAACCTCTCTTTCCTCCTCTAATATTTCTCCTGGCTTCATTTCTAAATCATGGGGTTTTCAACATTTTCCTCTTCAGTTCTTTAAGTAATACGATAAGCTTGTTTTCAGCGAGTTTTAATTAAAACATTATCTATAAGTACTTTCAAGCCAGATTGTCATCACCAAATCAAAGGAAAGAAGAGGCAATTTTGAGAGAACTCAATGCCAAATCAAATTACTTAGATGAAAGCTTTAATTTTACTATTTTCTTCGACTAACCTTAAAATAACATGGGTGATTAGCTTATATGGGGATTCACAGGGTACAAAATGCAACGTAAGTCCAAATAGCAAGTGGTGAGGGAGTGGAGAGATGGGCCGTGGGGGAGCACTGTGGACTCTCCTCACCACAGCGTGGGGGCTCAGCACCCACAGTGGGCTGCGTGCTGCCCAAGCCCCCTCCAGAGACAAGGTTTGACAGTCCTCTGCCAGTTTTCTAGAGAAGACATGATAAACGTGGACACAATCAGAGAATAACTTCAAAAAGTGATACAAAAAAAAATCACATGGTCCAAAGGGGGAGAGAAAGGAGCAATTCCATGGCGTAGGTATCCTAGGACATCAATCAGCGGATTCCTGCGATGTTCCCAGATCATGCAACATTAAGGTTCTAGAGGAAGAGGGCAAGGCGGGGCTGCTCCCCGCATGGCTAGCATTTCCAGTGAGGCAGAGCAGTAGCGCTGGTACAATTCGGTTGTGTAGACACAGAGCACTGGCCCATTTCAGCTATGCCCAATGACTGGGGTAAGTCACTGCCACCCAAAACAATGTGCCCCTCCTGAACCTGTTACCATCTTCTACAACACTCTGGTCTGAGATGTAGAAATTCCTGACCCAACTCTGCTTGCATTTCCTTTGAAGATCTCTTTCTCTTCCAATACTGGGGCTTGAACTCAGGGCCTGGACACTGTCCCTAAACTTCTTTTGCTCAAGACTAGCACTCTACCAGTGCTATTTCTAGCTTTTTCTGTTTATATGATACTGAGGAATCAAACCCAGGGATTCATGAATGCTAGGCAAACACTCTACCACTAAGCCACATTCCCAGCCCTGAAGATCTCTTCCTTTTTCCTCCCAAGCACAAAGCAAGAAAAGCAAAAGGTTGGACAGCCTCCAGAGGATCCAAATAGTCCACTGTAAAAAACAAAGCTGGGAGAAAAGAGAGAGGAAAGGGGCTGGCCCAGAAGCAGGGCGTAGGCCTCTGGCACTGGGAGCCTCTGCTTGCTTGCAGCTGGAGCCCTGAGAGTCACCTGGATCTTGAGTTTATATGAACTCATTCTGTAAATCTGAATAGGGAGCTGGAGGCAGGAAGCCCCCAGACAGAACTGGGGTAATAACCTCCTTGACCTCCCATAGTTCACCATCCACAAGGCCAACTGCACAAGAAAACAGCAGTATTTGGGTCTTACTTAGCTTGAGAGGGCTCATATCTCCATCCACATGGATAGAACTAGAATGCATGCAAACAATGGAAACTTAGTGACTTTTTGGAACAGAACATTCTAAAAACTAGTGTCAGCTGTAAGCAGGAGAAGCTCAAGATTTCCAGGGACTAAAAAAATATATAAAAATAAACCTCCAGCAGGAAGCAATGGAGGATGTCATACATCAAAGCAGCTTCAGCATAGGAAGTGGAAAATGTGTGCTAGGACCCAATCATGCAGCCACTGTAGAATCTACTGCATTTTGAGAGCAATGAATGGTGAGGTACGAACGGCTTTTAGAACTGAAAGACCTCATCAAGCTATAGAGGTGTGTGTGAGTGAGTGTGTGAGTGTGTGAGTGTGTGTGTGTGTGTCCATCCTGGGCTTGAATTGAAGGCCTGGGCACTGTCCCCTGAGCTTTTGTGCTCAAGGCTAGAGCTCTACACTTTAGCCACAGTTCCACTTTTGGCTCTTTTGGTGGCTAATTGGAAATAAGAGTCTAAGGACTTTCCTACTGGGCTGGCTTGGAACCCAGGATTCTCAGACCTCAGCATCTTTTTTAACTAGGATTACAGTCCTAAATCTGCTTATTTTTAGAAGCTCACTGATTATAGCGTAAAAGGAAGGGAATGAAGGCTGATGCAGGAATGAAGATGTAAATGCTGCAGGGGAAGAAGACAAGATGTCTTAGAGAGAGAGGAAAGGAATTTCTCAGCACTGCATCTGGGATGTCATACTTCCTAAATAAGTATTGGACTCTCACACTTGAGAGCTGGGTGATATAGCTCCATTCTGCACCTAAGTCCAGAGCAATACCCAGGGTCTGCTGGACCTGAATTGGCCTCTTGAGACACAAGTCACCACCCTAAACTTGCAAGTGCTGGTTTTTGCTCTCTTCAAGCTAGCCCATGTGAATGACAGTTGGGTCACAGCCTGCTTTGCAGAGAACTCTAGCATAACAAATCAGTGTCCAAACACAGAGCTAGTGAGGGCTAGACTCGAATTGGAAGCCCAAGCTCCAATTTCAAGCTCCCGACTTTTAATCACTCTGCAATGCTGCCACCTAGTGTCCAGCCTGGCATCCTGCAAAACTGAGCACAAGCAAAGCTGAAACCAGACTGAGACATGGCCACAAGAGGAAATTGAGAGGGGAGACATTTCCCTGAAGAAGAAAAAAAAAAATGTGTCCTATTTGCACTTGAGGAAGTGTGTGTGTGCGGGGAGGGAGGGGGGATCTGCCAAAGAAGGGAAGGAATCTGAGAGAAGAAATCTCATGCAAGACGAATTCAGTGTGCTGTTCCTAGGGGTGGATGGAAAGCTATATCCCTGTGTAGCTTTTCTTCCAGGCTGAAATCCTTCTGTCCGTTGTGCTGGGTTTTGCTTGGTCTAATGCTGTGACCAAGACTTTCCCCAAGTCTCTCCTGGAGTGAGCTGACCCGTGGTATCTGGCTAACCCCTGAAACAGAAAAAAAATAATAATAATCTAAACTTTCAGTGTCTGGACACAGTTGTCATTTTGTACTCACAGATCCGAGGTAAGTCACTTCAAGAAATCATTCATCCACGAGACTCATTCTATCTCAGTATGACCTTCAAAATACTGACTCCACATTCACTGCCAAAGAAGAAAAGGAAAGTTCAAGGGTGAGCAGCTTTGTAGCTGGGTTTAACAGCGCCTAACTGTTGTTTCCAGGTAGATCCAGGAAAATGACAGAGAGGGTCACCAAAATGACTGCATTCAATTTAAAGGCCAGGTCTCTGAATAATTCTACTCCATCTGGCTGACCTCTCCTGTCCCCTGACCTCCTTCCCTGCCCCCCACCACACACACACACACACACACACACACACACACACACACACACACACACACACACCACCAGGGTCTCTTGGTGCTAATACCTACGAACTAGAAAGGCTAGTGGCTGCTCTTCTCCCACTCAACATACAGGGACAAAGACAGGTGACAGGCATCAATTAATGCCATTTGGAAAAAAGTGGGACACACCTACCATCACAGACTCCCAGGGCATCTACTTTCCTCCAGGCAAGCAAGGTCAAGTTCTCTGCCCTGGTTTAGGTTGCTACTGCCTGGGAGCAAGTGTATGTTCTGTTTTTTCTGATACCCCAGGATTTTCATACTTGTAGGGTCTATTGACTAAATTTAGATAGCTTTGATTGAATGTTTGTGTCTTCATAACTCTTATCTTGAAATGCTAATCATCTCCAATATTATGGTTTGAGCAGATGGGTCTTGAGAAGGTGGTTATATCATAAGGGTGGTTCCCATAGGATTAGAGCCTTTAGAAGAGGAACTGGAAGACCTCTCTTACCTCCTCTGCCGTCTCTGGGCACAGAGGGGAAGACAGCTGTCTATAAAACAGTAACTGAGCTCTCTCACCAAAATTCTTTTATCTTGGCCTTCCTAGCCTACAGAACTGGAGAAATAAAGTTCTGTTGTTTGAGCTGACCAGCTTGTGGCAATCAGTTAAATGAATACAGCTGATTATCTAACGACACTTTGGGCATGAAGCTTATCATTTTTTTGGTACTATAATTCCTCTGAATTCTCAGAGCTTCTGATCTGTTTGTTTCCAAACAGGGTTTTTTTTTTCTTTGTCATCTATAGCCACATGGAAATCTCTTCCCTCCTTTCTTGCTCCTCTTCTTCCTCCTCCTCTTTATCCTTCTTTTCCTTTTCCTACTTGCTCTTTCTTTTTAGCTTTTTTAAAAAATCTTTTGCCTATATTATCTTCTTAATGTAGGGAAAAGATGCTTAATCTGATGGATCATTGCCATGATGCTGAGTTATAAGGTTTCGTAGCTCAAAAGCTTTTATTTAAAAAGAAATACTTTTTTTTAAATATTTGATGGCCTACTTTTATGTTCCCAATGCATTGGAATTCCGAATACTTCAAGCTCCTAAGACTTCCTGCTAATAGATCATCCTGATTTCTGCTGAATTCTCTTCTTTGAACAGTATGCCAGCATAGCCTGTACTGGCAAACATCACATTCACACTTGGATTTCTTCTCCAAGTAGTTTTGCTAAAATTGCTGATTCACGAAGCTCATAACTTATCTCTAAATATACTGTAGATAATACTGTCCTATTTCCTCTGCAGAGCACAAGGCACCAGCTGCTTTGCCCCTACCATCTTTGTCTGAGTCAATGTCAGACTTCAGTTTGTGATGCTACTCCCTTTTCAAAAGGCCAACTTTTCCATTAGTCCTGCAAGGCTGTTTTTGAACCATATTCTGAACTAATACATGTTTCTTTCTTCTCCATGTGATAATCCATCACAGTAGGCCATTTTGCTGCCAAGTCATGACTCAGCGACCTCGACTAGATTTTTTCTCTTGTTTTGTAGCATCTCTGTATTCAACATGTAGCCTCCAAGGAATTGCTCCTTGATGAGGCTAGAGATAGACCTCGATGTGTTGGCATCATGTCCCTCCCATGGACAAGCCCTAAGCCTTGTGCTGGTTTGCTCCACCTCCTGGTCTATGTGGATAAAGCAGGAACCTGGTGCATCTTTGTTTAAAGAGTAAATTCTAGATATTATTCTTCAATGATTACTGTACCTTAAAAACAACTTTAAAAGTATAACATGCTGTAATCTATGCAGTGGACAGAGTTTGACCTGTGTGTTTGTGTGTGTGCACATGTGTGCTTAATACATGGTTTAGTACTTGTAAGGCAATTGGAGCTTGTTGAATGGAGGAATCTGATACGGATACACCAACAACAATTATAACATGTTAGCTATTCGTACAGCAATCTTTTCAGAGTGTCTTGTAACTGCTAAGTTCCAACCAAACTAGGAGCTAAGAATGTGGCAGTGAATATATCTTTTCAATCCCAGCTCCTGTGTTGTTTTAATTCTACTAGGGGAGACAAATCATCAAACAAGCACTCTTTAAATAAGCATTGACTAATCTGCTGACTGATTTGGTTAAAGAATACAAGACAACATAACAAAACACAAAGATAGATCCACTTGGGGGTCAGTAGAGGCTGTGGCACAGGAAAGTGGGACTTGAAGGATAAAATTAGTCAGGTGAAGATGGATCAATCATGGCAGTCTCTTGATTTTACAGTTGAGGACAAGGAAATGTATCCCTTAGATGAGGAATACTGTGTCTGCATGAAAGAGCCCTGGGTGAATCCAATGGATGGATCCAAGATCTGGATTCATTTCAGGATCCATGGACTCCATGTTTCTCATGAGATCTCTCCAAGGACACGTCAGGTCAGTGGCGGCCAGTGGAAGAGAACACCCCAGGGAAGCCTCACGGTGACCTCATCATCCTACCTTTCTCTCAGGATATGCCTCACCCCCTGCTCTGGCTTGAATCTTGAATGGTCCACAAAGATGCATGCATTAAAGGCTGGGTCTTCGGTGTGGGGCTGTTGGAGATGGTTCCATTTTTAACAGGCAATGCCTAGAAGGAGGTCCTAGATCAGGTGAGGTATACCTCTGAAGGGGATAGTGTGGCCCCAAGCCCTTTCTCTCTCTTTCACCTCCTGACAATTAGGTATTTCACTTTGTAGGTTTTTTTTTTTCCTTTTGCTCTATCACCTTGTACCACCCTATTGTACTGCCTTGTCACAAGCCTGAAAGGCAGACAGAAACCTCCTCAGCTCTGAGCCAAAATAGGATCTTTTTCTGTATCATTCTCTTTAATCATTTCAGGCGGTTTGGTACAGTAACAGAAAGCTGACTGACACATCACACCCAGCCCAGATTCATCATCCTTGGAGAAAACTTCCTCGTACCTGTCTATCATGCTCTCCTTGCTATAATTCTAGAAGGATGCATTTTAACTGAGAGTCTTATCATTGATAGCCCCCCCAAAATGGTCACATAGTGAATCATTAGCATAGCAGCTAGAGAGACTTCCCAATTTAATCACCCACTCTGATTCATATTGCAGACTGGCACTATGAGAAACAGCCCCAAAGAACAATTGGCCGACCTGAGGAGCTAAGATTTGGTAAGAATAACAAGAAAATGCATGCCCCAAACAGAAGGAGGAAAGGTGCCATGATTCATCTCTTCTCAGTTTTTGCTTTTGCCTAGCTTTGCAATGCTTTAGGCAGCAAGAACTGATCTTAAATTCTGTCCTGCTTCTTTTAAGCATATATTTTTCCCTTAAGAAATGAATGTTCATTGTAGGCTCAAAATGAATATATTAGTAGCAGAGCATTTATTTTAACTCATTTGATAATGACTTTATTAATGCTTGGGAACGATGTCTCTGTAAAACCCTTAGAAAATTATTTGAAATTACCTAAAAAGAAAACCAGCTGAAGGTCATCACACAGAGATGGCTTGAGCATCAGTCATTTAGAAACAATGTGTATTTTTAATTTTTCAGATGCGTGTTGATGAAGAGAATTGGAACTGTTTTAATTGCTAATCTCTCAAAGGAAGGAATACACCATGTTAATTAAATTCACTGATGATAGAAAATGTAGAGGTGGATTAATGACTTCTAATGGCAGGTCAATTTTCTTTAAAAGAGGGTTTTACAAATAAGAACTGGAATTGACCAAAATGTACATATACAGCAAGACAGACAGAGAGAGAGAGAGAGAGAGATTTCCCCCTGTCGCGACCGCCTCGACCCTCAAGGATGACGCGACAACAGGTTCTTCTTTCAAGCGGTTTATTCAGGACCTTGCTACAAGCTTCTTCTCTCCCGCTTCTGCTCCGGCTTCTTCTCGCTTCTCTCTCCCTCCGCCCCCGCGCTCGGGCTGTAAGCCTCCTGGATGGCCAATCCCGAAGCGCCACGTGGCATATGCCGATAGGGCTGCAAACACGAAGCAAACTAGGAGCCAAGTCATAGCCATATAAGGAGTTGTTTTTTACAGAGAGCACTCGTCACCGGGAAGACGGAAGGCGGGATCCAGCGCCATCTTTGGTCGCAGCCGCGCCATTTTTGCGGCCGTTCCTTACTGCCGCGCCGTCTTTGGTCGAGGCTCCCGCAGCTCTCCACAATCCCCCCCTACTACATTGATTCTGGCATATTATACTTCTAATGTTGTATTTATTTAAATACTGTAGTCAATAGCTTACACATGTAATTAATCTTTGCTACTCAGGAGACTGAGATCTGAGAATTGTGGTTCAAAGCCATCTAGATAAACAAATCCATGTGAGTCTCATCTCCAATTAACCATCAAAAAGCTGGAAGTGGAGGTATGGTTCACACCAATGTTGGTTCACACCAACATTAAGGAAAAACAAACGACGAACCAAGCAGGAGTTCAAGCCTCTGAATTTAAGCCATAGCTTAAAGAGCACAAGGTCGGGGGGGGGGGGGAAGGGGGGGGAAGGAGAAGGATTGGGATGGGGGGGAGGGGTGAGGCTGGGAAGGGATGTGAATGGACAGTAGTCATTGAGGAGTAGCATTCACTCTGAAAAGTATTCACAATAACATTACATTCCTGTATGGTTGTATATACCAAGCAATGAATCATTAGTGGCAAGAGTTGTTTTTCTGTGACATTTCCAAACATCTTAAGGAAATGAAGACTTAGGTGAATTATTTCATTAGATGATGGGATGTGAAAAAAGTATACATGCTCACAAGTATCTGACTTTTGTCTTTATAAATAAGGAAGGGAGGAAGGACATAAAATGCAGGTCATGGAGATTTTGTTACTCAGCCTATAAGTAGGGAAGGGCTGGCTGGTTCCCTCATTGTAAAGCCGAACACAGAAGTAAGACAGCCACAGAGTGAGCTGAGGCAGAGTCTGGTACTGCTTGGGTTGAACGTGTAAGGATACTTACCTTTCTACATGCTAGCAAAGTTTCTGTAAATGCCCAGGATGCAGGGCACAACTGGCCCGAAGCAGAGAACCCAGCAGGATCCTGAGAACTACCTGCCTATGGCTAAAATGAAAACTGTGCTTTATTGATCGCTTACCTCCTTGAGCCCAGGGGGCCTAAGCAGCAAGCAGTGCAAGAAGACAAACAGAAAGAAAGAAAAGGTGAGAGAAGGAAGGAAAGAGGGAAGGAAGGAAGGAAGGAAGGAAGGAAGGGAGGGAGGGAGGGAGGGAGGGAGACAGAAGGGGCAAGAGAAAGAGAGAAGGAGGGAGAGAAGAAAGGAGTGTGGGAAGAAGGGAGGGAGAAAGGAAAGAGAAAGAACCAAGCATTGGTGGCTCTCGCCTGCAGTCTTAGCTTCTCAGAAGGCTGAGATCTGATGATCAGAGTTTTGAGGCAGACCAGGCAGGAAAAGTGGCACAAGTGGAAGAGCACCAGCCTTGAATGACAAAACTAAGAGAGTCCAGATTTTAAGTTCAAGCCCTAGCACTGGCACAAAAGGTAGAAGAGGGGGAGGGGGAAGGAAGAGGAAAAGGGAGGGAGGGGGAGAGAGGAGGAAGAAGAGGGAGAAAAGGAAGATAGGAGGGAGGAAGAGTAAGGAAAAGAGAGAGAACATAGACAACCCTAGCTGGTAGCCCGGGCTTACATCCCTTTTGCTTCACTGTGCAGTACATGAGCCCTTCGCCCACACATTCTATTTTCTGCCCAGTGGCATTAAGGAAGAAGAGAAGTGTGATTGATGTGCCTCCTGGCTGTCAGCACCCTACTTATCTATAACAGAGATGACCCTCTTGCCTGTGACTCACCCAGAGTTTCACCAAAGTCCCATCTGGTAAGTCTGGCAAGCTCATGAGAAGTGTGATGGGATAAAAAAGAATGGCCAGAGGATACACACACTCCGCATCAGAGCATGACACTGAACACAGGGCCCTGTGGAGAGTGGAGTCCTAAGGGCAGGAGTCCTAAGGGCAGTTAGTCACATGTCCCTAATGCACCCTTTGGGGAAAGCTGACAGTCACAGTTTATACAGAATAGCAAAATTCCATCTCTGCCCCATCATCTGTGAGTCCTGACTGAGCCTTAATGAAATTGACAGTAGCTTAACAACAAATAAGGATTATCCAAATTTTACATAAATCAGGAGCCCTCATAAGGAAATGAAAACCCTAAGAGGTAGTATCAGCAGGACACGGGTGGCTCAAGCCTGTAATCTCAGCTACTCAGGAGATGAGATCTGAGGATGGATGTTCAAAGTCAGTCTGGGCAGCAGGAAAGTCTGTGAGACTCTTTATCTCCAATTAACCACCAAAAACTGGAAGTGGCACTATGGCTCAAAGTAGTAGAGTGCTAGCTTTGTGCAAAAGAACTCAGGGACAGTACCCAGGCCTTGAGTTCAAGCCCCACAACCACTACCACCAACAACAACAACCAAAAAAAAAGGTAGTCTCAATCACTTATACAGTGAGTTGGACAGAAAACAAATTGTAACTTAATATGACAAATGGACTTAGCCTCAAAGGTAGATCAATAGATAGAAAAATGATAAGGAAGGTACTGATTAATGTAACAGGACTCATTTGTACCTATTTTGTTTGGCTTTGACTTTCCATAAAAATGTCATCTTGCCTTAAAAAATAGCATAGTGGTCAAAATAATCTTCCATTTGGCCTTTTTGAGGGTCTATAATTTTAAGTCATTATCCACAGAACAAAGCAATATACAATATACCTTGATCAGTGTTACCCCTTTCAATACCCTTACCTATCCTTCCCCTTTTGTCATCTTCTTAATGATGTAGGATACACACTGAATTCTTGGCTTCATTCTCTCCCTTCTCCTCTAGCGTCTTTAACTTCAATTGTTTGTGGGACTCTATGGTGTATTTTGGGGTGACATGCTCCTAACTCTTTCAGTTGCATCTTGGAAGATGTAGTCTCTCTTAATCAAACACTTCAATCGGGCCAGAAGAAAATGATGCCCTATAAGATTTTATAACAGCCATGAGAGATTTTCAATTTTCTGACCTGTTCAAAATGTCAAAGAGCCAAGCTACAGGGCAGGGAAAGATTTATGTCTCAGCAACATTAATAGCTACTCCTACATTAGCCCTTATGAAATGTCTGTGCCACTGTGAAACTTGCACTGAAGGACTGTTGTACCCCATAACTCCCCTGCAAATTTGACTTCTTCCTTCAGGACATATGTAGGCACTGGCTCTTAGCAGTTCAGTCAGCCTAGAGAGACTCACCCATAAAGAAATACCCATCTAAAGAGTCAGCAAGTGGCTCATGCCTAGAATCCTAGTGACTCAGAAAGCTGAGATCTGTGGATCAAGGTTCTAAACCAGTGCAGGCAGAAAAGTAGATGAGACTCTTGTTTCCATCTATTAGACAGCCAGAAGCAGAGTTATAGCTCAAGTAGTAGAGCACCCATCCTTACATAAAAAAGAAAAAAAAAACCCTGAGAGCACAAGGCCCTGAATTCAAACCCCAATACTAGCACAAAAATAAACAAGTAAATTCATAAATTAATTAACCACAATAGCAGATGCTATATGTAGGACAATTTAATTGTATAAAAGCCTGGACTAGAATTTTTTCATAAAATTGGACGTTATTTTATTACATTTTACATATAAATAGAGTTTAAAATGGTTACAATGTTGTGCTATTTTTTCCCCAGAGGCAATAGGTATCTGATATATTACTGTTTTCTCTTTCAATTTCCAGCTTCTGATGCTTGTATTGTTCTTGCCGAGAATTGTACTGCAGCCTTCAATAGAATAACAAGATTCAGACAGACTTGGAGAACATTTTCTCTCTCTCTCTCTCTCTCTCTCTCTCTCTCTCTCTGTCTCTGTCTCTCTCTGTCTCTCTCTCTCTCTCTCTCTCTCTCTCTCTCTCTCTGTCTCCTCCTTTCTTCCTTTTCTATTTTTCTGTTTGGTCCTAGTAAGTTGGATGGTGATGATAAAAATATGCTTGAATGTGAGACAGATTAGGAAACAAGCTTTCTTATAAAGAGAAACTACGATAAAATTAAAGTGGAATAGATTGTTCCAGCCTCTACCTCAAGTATAGGAGGAGCTCAGTAAGTGTGCGTGAAATTCCATTAAGCTTTTTCATGTTTTCCTCTCTCTCTGTATTTGATTAGTTATACAAGCTCTGCTTAACACATTGAAACACAAAGGAAATTCGTTTGCTTATTTCCCTAATTTATACCTAGAAAATTCGTATTTGTATATAATTTGGAGACAAGGTGAGCTCTTTAAAATATATGCATACCCATCTTTAGCCAACTACATCTGAGAATTGAGCACATATAATCAAATTACATGAAAGTAAAGAAATAGAATAGAGATAGATGACAGATATAGATAATAGACACAGATAATAGATACATAGATATAATTAATGAATAAAAAGAGATCCATATGACAGATAGAGAGATGATGTATATTTGTATAACTTAAAATGAGTGTGTAAAGTGAAACTCTTTAAACCATATTACTGGCCCACTCACCTACTTAACTACTTGTAAAAATTGTCAACCTTCCTGTCTCTCTTGCCTTCCTCAAATCCTATCAGTAACCACCTGACTTCTGTTCCTAGAGCAAACAGAAGCTGTGAGAGGAGACTGCCCCTCTTAGCTCTCTTCCTCACACTTGGAATGATATCTGATTCCACAGCTCCCCTTCATTGCAAACCTTTTCTAGAGAGCGAAACAAACACCTGCTTGCTGTTCCCAATGTTCCTCACTCCATTCTCTCTAAAATCCACTCCCATCAGGATTTGTCCTTCCTGCTTTATCATTGACCTCCATATTGTTAGGTCAAGTAGTTATTTCTCTGTCTTGATCAGAACTAAGTTTGCCAACTATTTGCATAGTCAGATCTATTCATCTTCATTTTGGCTTTGGTTTCCACCTTTTATGTGTAAAAGCTCTTTTCTGTCTTCCACTGTCTCTAAAGGTTTATTTAAATTTTCATAAAGTTTTTTAGGCCTTTGCTTAAGGCACTTAACTCTTAAAGCTCTTTCAAATATATGTTGGTACATACTGTCATATAGAAATCAAGTTAAACTAGAGACCCAGAAACTCAACAAATCAAAGAAAGGTTGGACAAATGGGATTGCATGAAGCTGCAGAGCTTCTGCATGGCAAAGGACATAGCTAGCAAGATCAATAGAAAGCCCACGGATTGGGAGAAGATCTTCACTAGCCATAAAATGAACAAGAGTCTCATATGTAAAATATACTTGGAAATCAAAAAATTAAATCTCCTAACAACAAATCCTCAAAGAAACAACTGCCCAAAAATAAGTGGGCTAAAGACTTAAAGAGAAACTTCTCTGAAGAGGAAATCTGAATGGCTAATAGACACATGAAGAAATGCTCAACCTCCTTAGCCATAAAAGAAATGCAAATCAAAGCAACATTGAGATACCACCTCACCCCAGTTAGAATGGCTATAATCAAGAACTCTAATAACAACAGATGCTGGAGGGGATGTGGACAGAAGGGAACCCTACTGCATTGTTGGTGGGAGTGTAAACTTGTTCAACCACTTTGGAAAGTAGTATGGAGGTTCCTCAAAGACTCCACATAGAGCTCCCCTATGATCCAGCAATCCCATTTTTGGGCATTTACCCAAATGATCACAAACAAGACCATACTAAAGCTACCAGCACAACTATGTTTATTGCAGCATTATTTACCATAGCTAAGATATGGAACCAACCCAGATGCCTCTCAGTAGATGAATGGATCAAGAAATATATATATATATATATATATGAACTCTGTGGCTCCATCAGAAAGAATTCATTTGTTAGGAAATGGAAAGGCTTGGAAAAAATTATATTAAGTGAAGTAAGCCAGGCCCAAAGAAACATAGGTCCCATGGTTTCCCTTATTTGTAATAACTATTATATGTCTGAGACAAGCAGAAAAGGTGAGATAATATGATGTTAAGCGAAGTGAACTCCAAGATAGGGACACAAGTGTTTTTTTTCTTGCTTGCTATTGTTTCTAACATATTTATAAGGTACCATGTGATTTTTTTTGTTGGTTTGTATGTCCCTCCCCCACAGTATAACCCTTGTTTTCACTGTATTTGATGTTAGTATAATTTGGGGAGGGGAAAGGAAAAAACATAATGTTTAAATAGGGATAAAGGCTGACCCATTGAAACAATGAGATGTACAAGACACTATGTTGAAAAACGAACTTTACACTTTAGGTTGGGGGAAGGGAGGAAGTGTAGTTGAGGAGGTGGAAGAAATGAATGGTAGGGGAAAAACAAAGGAGGAGGCAACAATGCTTGATAAGAAATGTACTCATTACCTTGCTCATGTAACAGTAACCCCTCTGTACAGTATTTTCACAATAAAAAAACTTACTAAAAAAAAAGAAAGAAATCAAGTTAAAAGTTTTTTTCAAATAGCTAATAATTTAGTTTCTTCAGGACACTTTTGTTCAATTGAGAAAATATTATTAATTAGATAAGAATTCATTGATAATGAATTCTGTTTTAGAGCCAACTCTGAATTTCATGTAAAACTCACAGATTTAGACACTCAAAATTCTTCAGAAATTCTGAAAATAAGTTTCTGTAGCTCTTTTGTTGTGGCAAATTTATGTATTTCAGTGGAAAATAAAAGGAGTTTGCCTTAGGAGCCAAACCCTTTGTGCCATTCTAAAATAAAATTTATACACTGATATCTCTTCAGATCATATAAATACTTTTCCTCTTTAAACAAATATCTTTGATCATAATATTTCCTTTTATCTTGAATTTGAGTTTTATAAATTGCTTTATGAAATTACTTTGTAAATGCCTCTATTTTAATTTTAAGCAATCAAGTATGAACATCTCATATTAAGAGTATGCAAAGCAGACACAGTAGGTCATACCTGTAATCCTAATTGCTTGGAAGTCAGAGATGAGGAGAATCAGACTTCTAGGTCAGCATAGGAAAAATGCTTGAAAAACTCCATGTCATCCAATAAAAGCTGGGCATGGTAGCATGTGACTCTCATCACAGCTACATGAAGAGCATAAATATATTATGACCACTGTCCAGGTTGGCCTGTGGGGCAAAAATCAAGTTCGTAGTCAAAAACTAATGAAAGAAAAGAGGGGCGAGCATGTTTCAAGGGTAGAGTGCCTGCCAAGCAAGTGGGAGGCTATTAGTTCAAACACTAAAAGGGTGTAATTTTTTTAATCATATAAACTGAGAGGCATGCTATGTACCATTAGGAGCAGAGGCGGAGAACAGAAGGAAAACATAACATTGTAAAGAAATATCAAGTGAGTCTATATCAAGTGTATACTCTTTACAGCTCAACAAAATAGTGCTAAAGGCCATCTGGAAGAAAATGTAAAAATAACTACCCAGTCCTCTTTCCACCCAAAATGCAAAAAGGACTATTTTGAAGGTTGTGTTTCTTGCTAGATTACAGAATGTACAAATGCAATACACTTAACATGTCTGTGTACTATAATATTGTTAAAGTTCAAATGAGATTATATAAAATTCAAAAGCTTATGCAAGAGTAACAACATACAGAATGGGAGAAAATATTTACAAACTATGCAACTAACAAGGGATTAATATTTAGGACAAAGATGCTGGTGGTAGAACTCAGTGGCATGACATACATGCTTAGTAAGCATGAGGAATGATGTCATGGCTTCGATCTTCATCCTCTATTCTCAAAATTCAGAATAGATAGAAACTCAAAAAGCTTAGGAGCAAAATATCAAGTAATCTGACTTCTAAAAAAAAAAGCCAGTCACAGGGGTGCTCATGTCTATAATACCTGGTTACTCAAAAGGCTGAGATCTGAGGATTCAAAGCCAGTCTGGGCAGGCAAGTCTGTGAGACTCTTATCTCCAATTAATTAGCCACCAGAAAACCAAAAATGGAGCTGTGGCTTTAAGTGGTAAAATGCTAGCCTTGAGCAAAAGAGCTCAAGAACAGTACCCTAGCCCAGAGTTCAGTCCCACAACCCACGAGAGAGAGAGAGACAGAGACAGAGAGAGAGAGACAGAGAGAGATCAGACAGCAAGTATATGAAAAAATGTTTACCAACGCTAGTCACCAGAGAAATGTAATCAATGCCACAATGACATACAACTTTTCCCTAATGAAAAATGGAACAGTTTAACTAATTGGTGAAATATAAAAGGGTTCAGACTTTATGGAAAACAGTATAGAGGTTCCTCAAGTACTTAAAAAGAGAAGTACTCTAGGGTTCAGTCCACTAACCTTGCTATTGGGTGTTAGGTCTGAACAGTCAGGTGCCCTTCAGACTCCAGACTTGTGCTTTGATTTACATATATTCCTCCTCACCCTTTCCCCTTGTCAGGGAGTGAAGCATTTAGCACTATGGATTAACTCCTCCTAGTTTGTACTACATATATATGAAAGAAGTCAAAATCAACATCATCTTTTCATAGCTCACAAAATGGACACATCAGCTTGTGAACAGTTGGTATAGTTTGGCTGATTCCTCCTTTCCCCAACCCCCACATCTAGGTTTAAGTGGGTTTGGGATTTTTTTCCCTTGTCTTTTCTTTATTTCTGCAGAACTGTTATGGGTGAGCTAGCATAAGATCATTTTTGCTGATGGCATTTTGAAACTGAATTCTTTTGGTGCAATCTCAGAGAGAGATAAGCCTGTAGGTTTCCATTTTAATAAATTATACCACTTTTGTAAAAGTTGTGTCACGATACCTCTATCTCTGCATTGCTTCCAACAGTGAGGGAGAAGAAAGCATGGAAACTCTTGCCTGCGTGGTTGCTTTGCACTCCCAGCACGTGCCTTCTTCTCAGGTTTGCTTTTAAGAAATTCTGATGAAGGAACCCTGGAGGCTGCTGTCCTCAGAGTGACTATAGCCAGAGGCAGCCATCATTAACATCTTGTCCTCTGTGTTCATCTGTTTTGTTGTTTCTTGACTTTCATTGAGGATTTGAAAGTTGCATGTATGTGTCGGAGAATAACAACCCACAGATAAACTGAAATAAAATTGAATTGTGAAATGATTTATTCCTCTTTATATCAGATCTGGGTATGTATAATAAAAAATGGATCAGAAGGCTTTTGGGTTAAAGTAGCAAACCACATGTTTATCTTTTCTCCCTACTTACACATTCTGCTAAAATGATATCAAAGGAAGTTTTCATCTTGTTTTGTTTTGCAAAATGTTCATCCCCAAGGTCAAAAATGACAGTGATCTTGTGGTACAGATCCATTTCTCCATAAGGGAAAGAATTAAGAGGAGTAGTATGGTAAAGTAGCAATTTATTGAAAGCAAAAGTATAATAACTACTCTCCATAGAGAGGGACCTGGCACTGGGAGTCAGTCCATTGGAGTCCCCCAGGGAAACGGCCTTTAATGCTTTATTAATCTTCCTCTTTACCTAGGACACACATGACTGGCCAGTGAGGATTCACATATCAACTTGAGACCTTCATTGGTCTCTGTCACTAGACACAGGTGTGGAAGTAAGCCTAATTAGTCACATCCAGTCGTGCATGAGACACTACCTCACTATTGATGTAAGGTTTGTTCATATGTTTGAGGGGAGAAGCCAGGGAGTTATGAGAAGGAACAATGATATTTTGAGCAGGAGTCCAAGATGCTATGGGAACAGGAAGTGCCATGCTGTCCGCCACATGCTCTATCCACCATTTTCAGTCCCTATCTACCTAACAGCTGCCCTTGCTTGTCCACAAGTTTTCATCCTGAGAAAGTCAAAAGTAGTTGTAGATGAGACAGCCTACCAATGAAAGCAAGTATGAGGGACAATTAGTTCCCTTCAGAGAAACTGTGAGAAAATACAGCCATCTTTCTTCTACAGAGACCTGGGCAATAGCACCTGTGCACCAGGACCTCATAGACGGAGACTGCAAAGAGAATAGGACCTTCGAGTCTGGCTTCCAACCATTTCCATTCTAAATTCTGTGCTTTTCTGACAGAAGGAGAGCTCAGAGGTTTGTTGTCTTGAAAAATACGATAGCCACAGAAATAAAAGAAATTCATGAACCATATGTAGGAACCTAAGCAGCCAGGAGTATATCTCCCTGTCCTGCCCATTCCATCGGTGCCCTCCACGCTCTGGCCACAGAGAAGAGAATTATTAGAAACTACTAGGAATCCTCAAGAGGAAAATTCCCTTAAGTATTGGAAACAGCAGGCTCAGGAAGGAAAGACCCTCTCCTTCACATATCTGGAAGGATCCACTCTCTCATTTTAGGGATTCAATGAATAATTCTTCAGAAACCCTGAGCCAGCAATTATGAGATGTTACTTATAAAGAAGTAAGTGTTCTTGATACAAGAAATAGAATAGAATCCTACCTTGAAGTAGCTTCTGTCCTTAAAGCTATGACCTACAAAAACAAATGGGATGAGCCAAAGACACCAACACTACAGGGGACATGAGCTGCAGAAGAGAGGCAGGCAGGGGAAGCGATCAGCAATCCTGGAGACCTGACTTTCCATTTTATGAGAAATGTCAAGAGAAAAGCAAAGAGGAAAGAAAGGCAGAAAGTAAGCAAGAGGGAGATTCAGAGAAGACAGAGAGGAAGTGGCGCTGTAGCTCAAGTGGTAGAGTGCTTGCTTTGAGCTGAAGAGCTGAGAGACAGCGCTCAGGCCCAGAGTTCAAGCCCCATGACAGACAAAAAATAAAAAACAAAAAACTGTCATCAGAGAAGACAGAGAGAGACAGGAAGAGTTGAAGCCAGATCACAGGTAGAGTTTTTGCTAATGTCTAGCTCCTTGGTGCTCCTCCAGATAGGAGAAAAGACATTCAAGAAAAAGCAGAGAGGATTGCCCTGAAGGCTCAGTTTTGCTGGTGCACCATGCCTACATCTTACTTTCTCCCAGATTCTTTTCCTGTCTGCTTTATACTCTCTCCTGAGAGCAAAGGATTCTGGGGTGCACAGTGCAGAGTTCCCTTGGGTTCTGACAGGTGTAGACTGGTGTCTGTCTACCTCACAGGATCAGGCAGGAGAAGCTCCAGAAAAGATTCGTCAGTCACTTTGTACTGGCATGTTTCTGTAGAAACACCTGTGTCATTCTAGGTTTTGTGGTCAAACCTATTTTGTGGGTCTCATCTAGACAAACCCTCCACCCTAGGGGAATTTCTTCATAACTCCTTTTGCTATCTCAGCTCTTCTCTCAGTGTGGAGGTTATTTTCTCCATAACATTTCCTTTGTTTCCTCAATTTAAAATATACTTGAGGCCATGAGTGGTGATACACATCTGTAATCACAGGGCTCAAGAGGCTAAGACAAAAAGACTGAGTTCAAGGCCAATCTACAAGGAAAGGCTGTTTTAAGAAAGAAAGAAAAATACCTTGAGTATTAATTATTGTCCTGTTTTAACTCTACTTAATATGGACGTTCCTGACAAAACCCAAGGAACAAATGAGAGTCTGTACAGACTGGGATTCAATGCCTAACAAAACAAAAAAGCCAGGAAAAAGAAAAAAAATACAACTCTGGAATCAAAGGGGAAAAAATGAGTTTTTAAATATATGTTATGCAAAAAAAAGGCAATGTGAGGTACAATGTAAAACCTATTTAAATTTGATGTGACAAATAAAAGAAAAAACAGAAAATTGAGTGAGGGGCTGAAAATAAAGTCTAAAATGTTAACACAGAGCAGAACAGAATGATAAATTAGAAAAGATAAAGTTGATATTAGAAGCCAATCTAGGAAGTCCAGGTTCAAATGAGAGTTTCAGAGTGTGAGAACAAAGAAATTAGAAGAGATTGTTCAGAAAATAGCACACATTGACTGGGAAAAAAATGACAGTTTCTGTTTTTAAATTTTCCTCCTCAGGAGCTCTTAAAGATAAGAAATGTACTCATCATCTTGCCCATGTAATTGTAACCCCTCTGTACAGTATTTTCACAATAAAAAAATATATAAGTAGATTAAAGTTAATGTCAGCTGGAAACAGTGATTACCACAACCTTTATTTTATTTTATTTTATATTTTGTGTTGGTCATGAGGCTTGAACATAGGGTATGGGTGCTATCCCTGAGCTCTTTTGCTCAAGGCTAGCACTCTACCACTTTGGGCCATGATGCTACTTCTGTTGCTTTTTTTCCATTGATTAACTGGAGATAAGAGTCTCATGGACTTTCCTGCCTGGGCTGACCTCAAACCTACGTCCTCAGATCTCAGCCTCCTGAGTGGCTAAAATTACTAGCACCCCACTCACAACCTTTACATCAAATTCCCAGCTCTTGCAGAGTTCAGTCACCAACAAACTTTTGAATGTGAAAAGCAGGGAAGTGATTATTTCAGAGACCTTATTAGAAGCCTTAACAAATACAAGGGAAGATGGTAGCTTTGACTTATACCTGTAATCCTAGCTACCCAAGAGGCTGAGAACATGTAGCTCACAGACCTTAGCAGTTTGAAGCCAGACTATGCAGAAAAATCAGAAAGATATCACCTCTTTAAAAACAACAACAACAAAGTAAGGCTGAAGGAAAACACCAGCTGAGCAAGCAAGCCAAGCAACAGTGAGGCCCTGAGTTGAAGCTCCAGTACCAGAAAAGATATGCAAATTCCTCCAAAAGACAAATCCCATATGAATACTAAAGTTCTGAACTGTAGGAGACTTACTACCTCACAGCACCAGAGAGACAGGCACCCAGCTTCTTTTACTAACTTTTAATGATAAGTCATAACACTTAGCTACATGCAGAAAACTTTTCATTTTACTGGGGGCGTCAACAGAACATAAAGGTTCATTTATTTAACTTGCCTTTATGAGAATCTTGGTGCCAGCTAGTCATTATTAAGAGATCTCTGTAACTTTATAGATAAATAAATCATATTCAAAACCTACATGATTTGCTAATTATTTTACTATAATTTGCTGTTGAATTCATTTCATGATAGAATTGATTTTATGACACAAATATGCAATCCTATGCTACTATACATTTCAGCTTCCCCTTTGACATTACATTGATACTCTAAATTGAACATCGTGGAATTATTTGCAGATAAAAATTGATTACTTCCTTAGGCAAAGCATGAGTTTTATGCTCTTGTTTAAACTTCAAAATTTGATGAACATTTTTTTTTTGCTGTATTGGAAACTGAACTCAAAGCTTTGCAGATACTAAGCAAGTGTCCCACCACTGAGCACCATTCACAGACTGTGATAGACAAAATTTAATAATGAAAATTAAAGTTTTAAAGTTAGGTTATATCTATACCTGTTATATTGTGAACAGTCCAAAAGTCTTGAGAAATATTGTTCCAGTGTTTGAAAACCATTAAACAAATTCAGTAAATGTTATTCATTGATAAATAAGTGAAATTGCAATATACACTTTTCCTGTCTCTATCTGTCTTACTTAATAAGCATTTATATTACTCTTGTACCAGTTTACCAATAATAGTGATGGGTTGCCTGAAGATACAAGATTCTGATGAATTAACAGTAAAGGATTTCTGTGAGACTCAATTAAATATTTGGAATTTACAATATTATAAGCTGTGTCCCAGTGGATAATGCTTGAGATTCTAACTATTCAGGAGGCAGAAATGTAGTTGAAAGCCAGGCTTGATGAAAGGTCTTTAAGATTCTATCTCCAAGGTAACCAGCAAATAGCAGCACTGTAGGTAGTGGCTGAACCAGTAGTGCACCAGCTGAAGGAGCTAGCAATCTGTGATAGTGCAAAACCCTGGATTCAAACCTCTGGACCACCTCCCCAAAATGGAATATTGTATTCCTCGTGATCTTTTTTTTTTTTTTTGTCAGTCATGGGGCTTGAACTCTGGGCTTGGCGCTATTCCTCAGTTCTTCAGTTCAAGGCAAGTGTTCTACCACTTGGGCCACAGCACCACTTCTGGTTTTCCAGAGTTGGCTTTGAACTGCATTCCTCAGATATCAGCCTCCTGAGTAGCTAGGATTACAGGTGTGAGCCACTGGTGCCCAGCAGCTCGTGATTTGTTTCTGTATTAAATGCTAAACATTGTATATATCTATAATAAATTTATGTATATATGTATATGTATATATATATATATATATATGACACAAAGGCTTCAATTCAGGGAACTGAACTCATTCAGCTTATGCTCTATAGCACTTCAGCCATACATCCAGACCAGTATTTTGCTGGTTAGCCAAAGATAAAACCTTACAGACTTTTCTTTCCAAGCTGGTTTTGTAATCCAGACTTTGTGCTCTCAGCCTCTTGAGTAGCTAGGATTCCAGGTGTGAGCTGCTAGAGCTAGGCTTCTCTTTGGTAATATAATTTTCTTTTTGTACTTCCAAAGGATAGTTGTTAGAAGTACTAGCACATTGTTAGGTTAAAGGATGTTTAAATGAACTTCATCCCAAAATCTCTGTCTTCCTTTTTTTTATTTTAATTTTTCGTGGTCCTGGGGCTTGAACTCTGGGCCTGGGCACTGTCCTTCAGTTTTTCAGCCCAAGGAGAGCACTCTACCACTTGAGTCACAGCGCCACTTCCAGTTTTCTAGTGGTTAATTGGAGATAAGAGTCTCATGAACTTTTGTGCCCAGGCAGGCTTGGAACCACAATCCTCTGATCTCAGCTTCCTGAGTAGCTAGGATTACAGGTCTGAGCCACTAGTGCCCAGCTCGGCATTCTTTTTTTAATATCTACATGTTTTAAATAAATCAATGCTAATTTTTCCAGAATTCTAAAATCCAAGGCCCACATGGTACCACTTCAATACATACAAATTATATATGCATATGTATGCATGTATGTATCTATATATATCCATTTAAAATTAATGAATAAATAATTTTTGAATGTGGCTAACTAAACATCAAGCATAGCATATGAATACTGACAGAAAGTTTTTTTTTTTTTTTTGGGTCCGGTCGTGGGGCCTGAACTCTGGGCCTGGGCGCTGTCCCTCAGCTCTTCAGCTCAAGGCTAGTGCTCTACCACTTGAGCCACAGCGCCATTTCCAGCTTTTTTCTTTTTGCTTTTGTGGTGCTAAGGAATTGAACCCAGGGCCTTGAGCATGCAAAGCAAGCGCTCTACCACTGAGCCACCTTCCCAGCCCCATGACAGAAAGTTTTGAGGGCAGCTTGCCTTGTACTCTGAGAACCTGAAAACATTTCACAAAATGGATTCATAGCAAATGAGTTCTTATCTAATAAGCTGTTCATATTATTTACAGAGGTGGTGAAAAATTAAGTATTAAAATCTAATATCCCAAGCAATTGTACTACATCTATTTGATAAAATGCCTTGTAAACAATTAGATTTTCAGACAAATACATTTAGTTCATTTATAATATATTAATAATTAATAAATATCATATCAAAAATATCAAGTGTGTATATAAAGTTATAAATAGTTAAATACTATTAGAATGTGTGGTTACTTTTATTTTGGTTTCTTTTCGCATATCTGCAATTAACAAATTTCTCCAATATGAGTTTCATAATGAAGAAACATGGGGAAAACAGAAAACTTATTAAAGGAAATTGAAGAGCATATTGTCTAACTATATTTAGAAACCATGAAATGATGACAGAAATTAGGTAAGTAGGTCATTAATTCTGTTTGGTTTTGGTTTCTGAGGCAGTCTAATCATGTAGCAGAGACTGGCCTTGAAATTTATAGTCTTCTACCCCAAGCCCAAATGCTGCAATTAAAAGTTTTAGACACTGAGTCCAGAAGAAGAAGGCAGGGGAGAAGCTGGTGGCTAAACAAGCCCTCACATAGAAACTAGTTTTAGTGTTCCAGTGAAAAGTCCCAGGCTAGAGAGTTACACCAAGTGTGCCATCATAGTACAGAGAGTTTAGCCAGAGCAGAAAAATTCAGGCAGCTTGGTTAGGAAGACATATTCAAGTACTCACCAGCTGCTGCTGCTGCCGCCATATCAAACAGACAGAGCCCAGGACAAAGGTGCCAATGATGATGTGTGAGCCAATGCTACTCACCACCAGCAAGAACTGACAAGGAGCAGAAATCTTCATCCTGCTGACAACAGACAGTTGCAGACCATGTATGGCCTAGAAACCAAGGGAAAGGTATGAGTACACCACTAGACATCCTCACTCCTCACAGAGCAGCAGTGGTGTGAAGGTAGTCCCTTCCACACCACCAGAGAAGTACTCCACCTTTGATACTGACAAAGACCAAGCCAGAGCAGCTAGCACAGAACTCAGACCTTGGAAGAAGACAATAGGAGCCATTCAACAGGTCAAAGGAATCTGACCTTCAGTGCTCAGCTCCACCCTAGAGGAAAGTTGCTCTTCTCTGGCAGAGCTAGCACAGCCCAAAGAGGAGTGACTTTCTTCACTGGATACACAGAGCCAGAGGCTGCCCCACTTCTCTGTAGAATGGCAGCAACTCCAGCTGCAGGATGCAAAAAGAAAAACAATATGAAACTCAGTACATATAAATCCCGAGAATGGCTCCAGGCTAGGCTATGTGAGTGTCTCAAGTGCTAGCCCCTTAGGGAAAAGCTATGATTGCTGGCAGGCCTCAACCCTACCCACAACCTAGCCCCATCACAGGAACTCAAAGCTAGAGGATTCAGCCATCTCCCTCTTTTGTGATACTCAAAGCAGATCGCCCTCCCACTGAAGTAGCCTTGGAACAGGGTCATAAAGCCCATCATAAGGCAGAGCTTCTTTCTGCCTGTTCAAACAAACTGATTTAATAAACCAATCAAGCCACAGGAAAACCAAACACCACAAGCAAACCAAAGACTCCATCAAGAGACTGGTTACAGACACAGGGGAGACACAAGATAGTGCCCTCCCCCCCCAAAAAAATCGAAGAATTATTTTTTCTACCTAATTTTTAAAACTTTTTTAAAAATTGTTTTCTTTTTTTCAGCATTTTCCTTTTAGGTTGTTGTTTTTTGTCTTTTGAAAAATTCTGTTGTGGGCTGGGAAGATGTCTCAGTGGTAGAGCACTTGCCTTGCATGCCTGAGGCCCTGGGTTCGATTCTTCAGCACCACATAAGCAGAAAAAGCGGGAAGTGGCGCTGTGGCTCAAGTGGTAGAGCACTAGCCTTGAGCTGAAGAGCTGAGGGACAGTGCACAGGCCCAGAGTTCAGGCCCACAACTGACAAAAAAAAAAAAAAAGAATTCTGTTGTTACTCTTTTCCCTTTTGGTGCTTTTGGGTTTTTTGCTTTACTTAACTTCTGTTCTGTTCATCCCCAGATATTTATCCACCTTTGATTATTAGACCTTATCAACTTAATTCAGATAGTGCTTACTCAATTCACAAACTCTAAGACTTCTTTAATTGTACTATTATTTCTTTATACTTATATAATTTTTAAGTGTTTCATTTTAAAATTTTTTATTTTTCATTTTTTCCTTATCTCTCCTTCTTTCTTTTGATCCTTTTCTTCTTTCTGAATTTAGGTCTTAGTTATCTTCCCTCTTTACCTTTCCCTCCCCACCATCCTCTAATCTTATTTTCTCCTCACAATTCTCCCTAAACCTGTTCATCTCCATCTTGCTGGCTTTGATTTTCTTAGTCTATTGATCCCTAATTGTTTTTTGTTGAAATAGATTGTACCTGTACTAATTTTGACTGTGTCAAGCATCCATGCAAATACAGGGCGCTGATTAATACTTGCCTTTAAATAGTGCTCTAGTGCAGAATTGGTTTTGCTTTCATACCCAAATGGGCAGAACAAGCTGGAGAAACACAAGAAAAGTGGCAAGTCCATGTATCTTATTTCCCACTCATGTTAATCAGGCAACAGAGCAGTTAATGAATAATCCAGAGGAAAGTTCCCAAAATGCTCCACAAATACTACTGGTAAACATGCTGAATGAAAAGATTGAAAGCCTGCAAAGGACTCTACGTGAGTGTGACAGGGAAATGCATGAGTGTAATGAGGATAACCAAAGATTAATACAGGAATTTTGTCAGAATGAGGAGGCTAATCATAAATTAATAAAGGAATTGTGTGAATGGGATGAGAATAAACAAAGATTAATAAAGGCATTCATGGAATCCACAAACAGAAAGCTGGAGGAATCCATGGAGGCCAAAAAGGAAATGCTGAATGAAGCCCAACAAAAGGAAAAGGAGTCCAATGAAACTATACCCAATCAATTAAGGGATTTGAGAATGAACACTGAATACCAAATTAAGGAGGTAAAGTAGTCCATATAAGATTCAAAATAAAGCTCCAACAAAGAAGTTGAGACCATCAACTCTGACCAATTAGAAGGAAAGGAAATAAAAAACAAAGTATTAAGTCTTGACAGTAGGTTAGACAATGAAGATCAAATCTCTGGATTCAAGTCATCCTAAACATTATAGAGAAAGTATTCAAGGGAAATCCAAGAAATATGATAGATCTATTCAACAGATAGAAGGCACCATCAGAAGGCCTAATTTAAAGCTAATGGGTGTAGAGGAGGGCCTAGAAACAGAAGTTAAAGTTCTAGGAAATTTATTTAACAGGATCCTAGCAGAGAACTTCCCAAACATGCAAAAAAGATAGGCCCATTCAGATACAAAAAGCTTTTAGAACCCCAAATCGACCAGACCAGAACAGGACATCCCACAACCACACAGGATCCACAGAGGATCAACAGATCCTCTGTGTAATTCACACAGGATCAACAGAGACCAAAGAAAGAATCCATAAACTGTCAGAGAGAAAAGATCAATCACCTATAAAGGGAAACCAATCAGAATAACTTCAGATTTCTGAGCAGAGACCAGGAAAGCAAGAAGAGCCTGGAATGATGTATGCCATGCCCTAAAGACAAACAACTATTAACCAAGAATAGTATACCCAGCTGAACTCTCCTTTGTAAGAGAGGGACGAACAAAAACCCTCCTCCAGAGCAAAGAAAAATGGAAACAATCTATCTCTACTAAACCAGCTCTACAAAAGAAACTTAAAAATGTACTACACATAGAAAACCAACAAGAGCACAGTAAAGGCCAAGAAACAGCCCCCAAACAGAGAATCCAAGAATCATAGAAAGAACACAGTTGGCACAGACCCCAAGAAGGTGAATAACATGGTAGGAACTACCAAACACCTCTCAATCCTAACTCTCAATATTAATGGACTGAACTCTCCAATTAAGCAACATAGATTGTCTAATTGGACCAAAAAGCAAGACCCTTCTATCTGCTTCCTTCAAGAGACACACCTTGCCCACAAAAACAAACACATTCTGAAAATTAAAGACTGTCATGAAATCTACCAAGCAAATGGCCCCCATAAACAGGCAGGAGATGCAATTCTTATATCCGATAAAACAGAGTTCAGATTAAAATTAGCAAGAAGAGATAAAGAAGGTCATTACACACTAATTATGGGATCTCTCCTTCAGGAGGATATTAGAATTCTAAATATTCACTAAATAATGGAGCACTCATATTTAGACAAGAAACACTACTTTCCCTAAAATCTCACGTAGATCCAAAACGCTAATTGTTGGGAACTTTAACACATGACTATCCTCGCTGGATAGATCAATCCAGCAAAAACTGAACAGAGAAAACTCAGATCTAAACAACTGCATAGATCAACTAGGCTTATAGACATCTACAGAATATTTCACCCAGCAGCATCAGAATACATGTTCTTCTCAGCAGCACATGGAATATTCTCCAAAATAGACTACATTTTAGGTCAAAAAGCAAATTTGTCCACATTCAGAAACAGTGAAATTATGGCCCTGCATTCTCTAAGAACGCAAAGGAATAAAATTAGAACTCAACACCAAACGCCATCAAAGAAAATGCTGTAACACATAGAGGCTGAAAAACACACTGTTGAATCACCAGTAGGTCATAGAAGAGACTAGAAAGGGAATTCAGATGTTCCTTATACTTTGCAAAAATGAATGCACAAATCACCATCTCCTCTGGGACACAGCAAAGGCAGTAATCAGAGGCAAGTTTATAGCTCTGAGTTCTTACATCAACAAATTGGAGATCTGAAACCAACAATTTAACGAGGCACCTGAAACTCCTTGAAAAAGAGCAGCAAACTAAACCACAATCCAGTAGATGGGAACAAATAACTAAAATTAAATCAGAAGTAAATGAGTTAGAATAAAAAAAACAAAGAAAGAATTAACAAAACTAAGAGTTGGCTATTCGAAAAAATTAACAAAATGAACAGACCCTTAGCAAATCTTATCAGAAAAAGAAGAGAACATACCCAAATAAACAAACTCAGAGATGAGACTGGAAACATCAACACAAAAACAACCAAAATTCAGAACATTATAAAGGAATACTTCTCAAACCTTTATGCTAATAAGTTTGAAAACCTGGAAGAAATGGACAAATTTCTACCGAATGACATGGCCAAACTAAACCAAGATGATTTAAAATACTTAACAGAACCATATGAAGCATAGAAATAGAAGTAACAATAAGAAACCTCCCACCCAAGAAAAAACCAGGATAGGATAGATTTACAGCTGAATTCTACAAGGCCTTCAAAGCAGAACTCACACCAATACTCCTCCAACTCTTCAATGAAATTGAAAGTGAAAGTTGGCTACCAAACTCTTTCTATGAAGCCATCATAACCCTCATCCCAAAACCAGGCAGGGACTCATCAAAGAAAGAGAACTATAGATTCATTTCTTTTATGAACATCGACACAAAACTTCTCAACGAAATTTTAGCCAATTGACTTCAACAATTCATCAAAAAAAATCATACACCACGATCAGTATGCATTTCAGGGATGCAAAGCTAATTAAATATACACAAATCAATTAATATAATCCACCACATCAATACGAGCAAGGATAAAAAAAACCATATGACAATCTCAATAAATGCAGAAAAAGTATTTGACAAGAACAACACCACTTTTTGATGAAGGCTCTGGAAAAATTAGGAATCCATGGAACATTCCCTAATATAATAAAGGCTGTTTATGACAAACCTACACCAGAATTATACTTAGTGGCAAAAAGCTAAAGCCATTTCCTCTAAATTCAGGAATGAGACAAGGATGTCCATTCTCTAAACTTCTCTTCAATTTAGTATTAGAATGCCTAGCTAGAGCAGTAAGACAAGATGCAAACATAAAGGGGATCCAAATAGGGAAAACTAAAGTAAAACTCTCCCTCTTTGCAGATGACAAGATTTTGTACTTAAAGAACCCCATAGATTCCACTCCCAAGTTACTTGAGGTAATCTGAAACTTTGGCAAAGTAGCAGGGTATAAAATTAACCCTTAAAAATCAATGGCTTTTCTGTATGCAAATAACAAGAAGAGCGGGGCTGAAATCAGGGAAGTAGCTCCTTTTGTAATAGCCCCACAAAAAATGAAATACCTTGGAGTAGATTAAAGAAGTGAAGGACCTCTATGATAAAAACTTTATAAAACCAGAAAAAGGAAATTAAAGCAGACTAAGGAAGTGCAAAAACCTCCCATACTCCTGGATTGGGAAGATTAACATCATGAAAATGGCAATACTGCCAAAGGCTAGCTATGAATTCAATGCAATATTATCAATATCCCAATCTTATTCTTCAATGAAATGGAAGAAGCAATCCAAAAATTCATATGGAGCAATAAAAGACCCAAATAGCAAAAACAATCCTTAGCAGAAAGAACAGTGCTGAAGGAATATCAAAGCCACTCTACTACAAAACCATAGTAATCAAAACAGCTTGGTACTGGCACAAAAACAGACCTGAGAACCATTGGAATAGACCTGAAGACCCAGAAATGAACCCACAGACCTATAGCAACCTAATTTTTGATAAGGGAGCTAAAAAATTAGAATGGAACTGGAGAGGGGGGCAGGGCATAGTTGAGGGGGGGATGGGAAGGGATGGGAAGGGGAAACAAAGGAGGAGGCAACAATGCTTGATAAGAAATGTATGCATTATCTTGTCCACATAATTGTAATCCTTCTCTGGTATTTTCACAATAAAAAAAATAGAATGGAAGAAAGATAGCCTCTTCGGTAGATGATGCTGGAAAAAATTGGTTAAACACTTGTAGAAAACTAAAGCTAGATTCTTATATATCACCTTGTACCAGAATCAACTCTAAATGGATCAAAGACCTTGAAGTCAAAGCAGACACCATGAAAACATTACAGGAAGGAATAGGAGAAACTCAAGGACTCCTTGGCCCAGGCTGAATTTTTCTTAGTAAAGAACTAGAAACACAACAAATCAAAGAAAGGTTGGACAATTGGGACTGCATGAAACTGCAGAGCTTCTGCATGGCAAAGGACATAGCCAGCAAGATCAATAGAAAGCCCACAAGTTGGGAGAAGATCTTCACTAGTTATACAATGGTCACAGACCTCATATCTAAAATATACTTAGAACTCAAAAATTAAATCCCCCAACAACAAATCCTCAAAAAAACAACCACCAATTAATTAGTGGACTAAAGATTTAAAAAGAGACTTCTCTGAAGAGCAACTAAAAATGGTCAATAGACAAATGAAGAAATGTTCAACTTCTTTAGCCATAAAAAAAGGCAAATCAAAGCAATATTGAGATTCCACCTCACCCCAGTTAGAATGGCTAGAATTGAGAAATCTAATAACAACAGATGCTGGAAGGGATGTGACCAAAAGGTAACCCTACTGCATTGTTGGGAGTGTAAACTTGTTCAACCACTTTGGAAAGCAGTATGGAGGTTCCTCAAAAGACTACATATAGAGCTCCTCAATGACCCAGAAATCCTACTTCTGGCCATACTAAAGCTATCAGCACAACTATGTTTATTGCAGCATTTTGCCATAGCTAAGATATGGAACCAACCCAGATGCCCCTCAGTAGATGAATGGATCAAGAAAATATTATATATATATATATATATATATATATATTGTGTAGGAAATATATCATGTAAATATATGGAATATATATGTATGTATACACACACACACACACAATGGAATGCTATGCCTCCATCAGAAAGAATGGTATCGCCCCATTTGTTAGGAAATGGAAAGATTTGGAAAAAATTATATTAAATGAAGTAAAACAGATGCAATGAAACATAGGTCCCATGGTTTACCTTATTTGCAATAACTAGTATATACCTAGGACAAGCAGAAAAGGTCAAATGCTATGTATATATGACTATATAAGATGATGCTACATGAGATGAACCCCAAGATAGGGACACAATGGGTTTTATCTTTGTTGCTGTTGTTTTTATATATCTATAATCTACTACGTGATGTTTTTTATTCTTTTCTATGTTTTTCCCTGATGATATTACCAGTTTCACTGTATTTGATTCCCATGACCTGCATCTTTTGTATGCATATTTCTAATTTGGGTAGGGGAAGGGAAATAACAAAATGCTGAAACAAGGATATAGGTTGACCAATTGTTACAATGAGATGTACAACACAGTATGTTGAAAATGAACTTTCCAACTTAGGTGGGGGGGATGGGAAGGGATGGTACAGGAAATATAAAGGAGGGAGTAACAATGCTTGATAGGAAATGTACTCATTACCTTACTCATCTAACTGTAACCCCTCTGTACAGTACCATTACAATCAAAAATATATATTAAAAAAGTTTTAGACACCATGGTTGGTTTTTGTTTTCCATATTTTTATATGAAAATGATAGAGCAAACAAAAATTGGAAAAGCACTATAAACATAGTAAAAAAAAGGTATGAATGGGCAAACTCATATAAACATTTTAAATTCTAAATGTTCAAATTGGAGCATTAATTGAAATGACACCTTTTGGAAATATGTATGATGTTATATATATATATATATAATGTATGTACTGTTTGTGTATACACTCACAAACACAGATATACATACTTTCATATTTTTATATTTCTAATGACTATTTGAAAAACTTCAGTCCAGTATTTCTATAGGAAGCACCCAATCATTAAACAAATAGACCTTTTATCACAATGCAAACTACTTGGTAAAACATAATAAGATAGACAGATAGATAGATAGATAGATAGATAGATAGATAGATAGATAGATAGATAGATAGATAGACATTGTCCTATAATGAAAATATTATACAGCTGATTAAGTTTATAATTAAAAACTTCAAGCTGTAGTGCACCTATTCAGATACATTGTATGTATACACAGAGATGTCAAAATGAATCTCTTATACAACCAATTGATACCAATAAAAATGTGGTGGGAAATACTAATATTTTGATAGGAAAAGAATATAATATGGCTATATCCTTTACTTTTTCAAGCCTGTCATAAAAATGCCTGGGAGAACAACATAAAACAAGAATGACTTATTTCATCTCATGGTTTGCTTAAGGGTTAGTCCATGTGCTTGAGTAGACATTGGATATGTGCAGAAGAAGCTACTCTCCTCATGGTTGACAGGGGGAAAAGGAGCTAGGACAAGATATTTTCTTCAAAGACATACCTTCAGTGACCTACTTCCTCCAACCAGTACACACCTTCCATAGTTCCGTGGCCTTCCAATAGTCCATTCAAATTTTCAGTCTATCAGTGGATTCAACTATTCATTAGCTAAGAACCTTCATGATCTAATTGCCTTTATATGCCTTCCTGGGGACACTTAGGAGTGTGCTTTACTGATCTCTTAAAGATTTCTCAATCCAATCAGGCTGGCATTCGAGATAAACCATTTGAGCTACATACCCAGTTCCAGCTTTTGAGGGATTCATTGGAGACAAGGTCTCTTGGATTTGATCTGGCTTCAAACTTCAATCTTCAGATCTCAGATTCCTGGGTAGCTAGGATGATAGGCATGAGCCGCCAGGGCCCAGCTAACTCATTTTATATTTTTAAAGCCATTTATTTGACAACAGAAAGAAATAACAGATGAAGGGGAAAACGTTGGTTTTCAGATAGTGGCAACAATGTAAAACAAATAGAGTTATCATGAAATGTGTAACCATGTGTGATGTGGTCAACATATTATCAACAACCAAGTACATATGGAAATATAACCCAATAACTTTAAAGTAATACCAAACAAAATGGCTTACAGGAAAAACAAAGACAAAAATGGAAACATTAAAATTCAAAAAAGACAATCTACAAGTAATAGAATATTTATCAGATCTGTATCATGAGAGCACTCTCAGACTTGAAGTAATAGAAGAAATCGCAAAGGGATAAACAAACATTTGAATATAAAACATTTACAACTCCTGGGAGGATACTTGGAAGAGATTAAAATATTTCACATGAAATTGTATAGAGGTTTAAAAATAGTAAATAAAACATTAGAAAATATGACCTTAAATACAGAACAAAAATGCAGATTAGAGCAGATGAGTATTATTTTTATCTACTTAAGTGGCAAAAAATACTGGGTAAAAATGATATAACCTCAGTGGATGTGATTATCACAAAACCAGACTATTATGAAACTGTCTACTTGTTATAAATCTTAAAGGGAGAAATAAGTTCTGGTGTTCTATTGCACAGGGCTAGGGGCGGGGCGGGGAGGGGGAACCCACGAATAGCAATAATATATAGTATGTATCTCAAGATACATAGGAAGGAAAGACTTTGAATGCTTTTACATTTTGCTTTTGCTTACTCTGATTTGAATATTTCACAATGTGTATGTATGCCAAAACATCAGATGATACTTTATAATCATTTGAAATTCTTAGGTTTCAGTTAAAATGTGACTGTAGAAGAAAATAAATCTTACAACCTTTGAGAGGAAACAATTGGCCCAACCCTATCTCACATTATTGACCATCCATTTCCACATGAGACTTTGATTTCAGAATCTACATTAAGCCCAGTGCACTTAGTGTCTCATGCATTTTCAAAGCCATCATGAAAAGTAAGAAATACAGTCCCCTTTTGACAAGAGAATGGTATTGCCCAGAGTGGTTTACTCAATAGCTTCTAGAGATAAGGTTCCTGCCACTCTGTCTTGGCAGCAACCAATCTGCTATAAGGGCACCAATAAAGTTGCTATTGTCACCACCACATTTGTTAGGTGTGTCTGCACTATTCCCATCATTGAAAGCAGTAAGGAGGCTAGAAACCTCAGTGGTTTTATTATTAGAGTAGAAGCCAAACCAGCATAATTTTGTTTTCCCACATCCCTAGACTTATGGAAGAACTTAATTCATTGGTCCAATCACAAGTGGTCCAATCCCAAGCAATAGGCACAGTGGGTTGGTTAACCACTTTGGAGCCAAGGTATAACTACAGCCAAAAGATTTTCTAGTCTGCAGCTTTACCCAAAGGAGCACCAAGAGAGAATCAGGTAAGGGCATCATCACTGAAACCAGGAGCATGGCAAGACCTCTCAAGGCTGTCTTTGATCCCATGTTCCAGTGAGGGCCTGAGAGGATTCTTTAGTCTTGCCTGAGGTTGAGAATATGCTTAACTTCCTGGCCTGACATTCCTGGCAAGATCATCAGGACACTGCAGCCAAAGCTCCTGTCCATTCTTGCCTACTTGTGCTAATTGAAGCATGTTCTGAAGCTGTTCTTCCAAATCAAGAATCGAATCAGTATCCTTTTAGGATGTCTGTGTCTGGCTTAGCAACAAAGATGGCACACTGGCAGGGCCATGTGGCTCCAAAGACTTCCATGAGGTCTGTGTGCAATGTTGGAGGGTCTTAGGTAGAATCATTGCACTTGAATCTAGGGTTTCTATCCTTAGAATCTACTAGTGGTGGGGCTGGGAAGGTGGCTCAGTGGTTGAGTGCTTGCCTTGCATGCCTGAGGCCCTGGGTTCGATTCCTCAGCACCACATAAGCAAAAAAGCGAGAAGTGGTGCTGTGGCTCAAGTGGTAGAGCACTAGCCTTGAGCTGAAGAGTTGAGGGACTGTGCCCAGGCCCAGAGTTCAGGCCCCACAACCGGCCCCCCCCAAAAAAAAACAAAGAATCTACCAGTGGTTTTAAGAGGGGATGTTCTTGTTAACACCACCATCATCACCACATTCTACTACTTGGGACTGATCTCACTACACACCATTGTAGGGAGGTATTCCCATCTGGGTACACTGTTTCTCTGCCAGCTGCAAGCTGAATCAAGATCTCTCAGAGAAGGGACCTCTACAATATTTGGTGATGTAGCTTGAAAATATCCGGTGAGTTGCCACTATGGGAGAAGACCTGGTAGAAAACTCAAATAGTTAATGTAAGGAAGGAGGGGGAAGAAAGCCAGGAACTTCTTGCTTATTCACTAATCAAACCACATCCATAGAGATTTTGAGGGCTTTCTGAGCAAAGGTATTGTATTAGTTACTAGGGCTATTTAACAAATTACCACAAACTATATGGCAGAAAACAGCAGAAATTCATTCTCTCAAAGTTCTGGAGGCCAGAAGTTTACAAGCCAGAATCTGGGTTTCTATCAGAGACTCTTTTTTATATTCTTTTTTACTGTTCTCCTTCTCTTTCTCCTTCTCCTCCTCCTTTTTCTCCTTCTCCTTCTTCAGATGCAAGTACTGGGGGTTGAACTAGGATTTGGCCACTTTGTCTTAGTTTTTTTTGCTCAAGGCTGTCACTCTACCAGTTGAAACACAGCTCTACCTCCAGCTTTTTTTTTTTTTGTCGGTCGTGGGGCTTGAACTCTGGGCCTGGGCGCTGTCCCTCAGCTCTTCAGCTCAAGGCGAGCGCTCTACCACTTGAGCTCCACACCACTTCCGGTTTTCTGGTGGTTTATTGGAGATAGGAGTCTCACGGTCTCTCCTGCCCGGGCTGGCTTTGAACTGCGATCTTCAGATCTCAGCCTTCTTAGCAGCTAGGATTATAGATATGAGCCACCAACACCTGGTGGTGTTCTTTTTCTTATAAGTTGAAATACTCTGATCTCTATCTTCATCTTCACCTGTGGTATTAGTCTGAATTCTCCAGAGAAACAAGGAGACTTATCATCAGGAAAAGCTTCCATTATTATAGAGATGGCTCCATTAACTAAAAAAGACTATAGAAGTTTTTATCCAGAGTTTCAGAGTTAAGAAGGAGCTAAAGTTTCAGTTCAATTCAGAACACAAGAAAAAAAGCCAGTGCCATAGTGAAAAGGCCACCCGGCAAGAGGAATTCTCTTACTCCTGGGAGAGTCATCTCTTTTGCTCTATACAGTAGGAGGCGGCCCATCAACAATTAGGAAGGGCAATGTACTTTATACAGTCTTCCAACTGAAATGACAATATCATCCAAAGTCCCATCCTCATAGAAATATTCAGAATGATGTTTCCTTAAGTATTTGAGCCTCATGGTTTAGTTAAGCTGACACGAAATATTAACAATCACATATATTTCTTTCTCACTGTGTCTGTTTCCAAATTTCCTCCTCCTCCTCCTCCTTCTCTTCCTCCTCCTCCTT
>NW_012267450.1:988994-1100457 GCF_000151885.1 Dipodomys ordii
TCATAGATGTTTCTGCCAGGGCTGGATTTGAACCATGATCTTCAGATCTAGCCTCCTGAGTAGGTGGTATCACAGGTGTGAGCCACCAGTGCGGGGCTTCCAAGTCCACTTTTCTTCAACCAAACACATCTCAATAGGCCATGGCCTTTGTCTGATCATTTCTTACATATCTACAAATGCCTAACTTACCGTCAGTAATGTTTCTGAAAGTATAACCAGGTATTCAGTAGGAAAATTCAAGATCCTGATGGACAAGGCGGGTTGTAAGACACCTTATTAGAAGGAAGTGTTGTTATAGGAAATGACTCAGAATGTCCAAGCTGTGAATCCCATCCTAATGGTGGGGTAAAGTAATCCCATCTCCTAATCACTCTAGTGGGATGACCTGGGGAACTTAATAACTGAGCTAAGTGCAGTGACACAGTGGGCCAGTCGCTGAGTCTTGCCCGTGACAGCTAAAGAGCGAGAAAGCCGCAGGCTTCTTGCTAACAGAGGAGTGACAGGTGTCACTCAGGAGCAGCCAGCTATCTAATAGGCCAACAAGAAGACTGAGCATTACCCCTGAACCCAGTGTGTCTGTACCCTGAGAGCACTGGCCTGCTTACATGGAGCTTTCCAGATGGATAATGGGGCCTCGGCACCCCAGGACGAAAGTGAAACCTTCATTTGTAGAAGCTAGAGATCACAGAGGTTGAGGCAGCTGCAGGAAAGAGGGTATCTATGAAGGAAGATATCCAACCTAAACACAGAAGTCGGGTTGGTTGAAGTCATGAGAATCAATTTGTGTCAAATGTTGCCATTGGTCAGGCCCAGAAAGTTCGAGTATGGCCTTGGTCAGATTCTGTGAGATGTTCCTTCTCACAACCCCTTCCTTGTCCTCTTGGAGTCTGCATTGAGAGAAGGAGGAGCTGTGTTGGTCTAAATGCAAGGAAGAGCTGCAAGGAAGAGCTTCAATTATGGAAAAGGATGAGTTAGTCTAAGTACTGGTTTAAAAATACATTTTGTATCCTAAAGTGACTATACAACTTTTCATTGACCTATGAGTGCCCAAAAACATCAAAGGCCTGCTTATTTTGAGAAAGCAAAAGGACTGCCATTTTCAAATGGGAAATCCCATTGAGAGACTGACGAAATTTGCAATCTCATCATCCTTCTACCCATGAGCATCGGTAGAATCAGCTACTACTGCACTCTGGAAGGATTGTCCCCAGGGGCCAGTGCCACCAATGCTTCCCGTGATGCTTGTCTTTTAGTGGATTTTCCACTTCTCTTTCAAGATCCACAGAAGACTTTTATTCTATATTTTATTATATGTCAGGTACAGATTTGTTTTCATTTACCTAGTCCAAAATCGCTCTGAGATAGCTTTAAAATAAAAACTTTTGTGTGTAAGAATATCATTGATTCTCCCATAAATTTTCTCATGCTTAGTTTTCATTACTTTGCTAAATTTTTATTAACATGACTGTTTTCATATTTTAATGTATACTGTTCCTTTCTATACTGTCTTAGCCTCATTAATGTAAATATTGTAAATATCTGCCAAAATTGTTCAGGTAAGTTTCTTGTTTGTTTTGTTTATAGTTTCTGTGTGTGTGCGTGGGGGGGAAGGAAAGGGGGGTGTATGTGTGCCAATACTAAGACTTAAACTTTGGGTCTCTTTCTCTTGTTTGCTTTCATTGTTCATCACTGGCATTCTATCACTTGAGCAACATCTCCACTTCCAGCTTTCTTGTGCTTAATTGAAGTAACAGTGTCAAGGATTTGTTTGCCCAGGCTAGATTTGAACTACAATTCTTAGATCTCTGTCTCCTGAGTAACTAGGATTACTGGTGTAAACCCTTGGATCACAAGTCCATATAGTTTTATCTGGAATAAATTTAATACTTCATTGTTTTATTTTTGTCTTATGTGATCTTATTATTAATATTTCAGACATCTTAAATTTTTTGCAAAGTTATATTGCAGGAGTTTTTTGGACATTTTTCTTAATTTTAGTTTCTATGCTTATTTCCTCATACTAGAGATTCTGTGCTTGCCTCTATTTGGTCCTTCTGACACAAGTTTTCAAACCAAATGGCTTTAAGATTCCAAGTGCATGCTCACATGAGATCAATGGAGTTTGTACACTGAATCAGTAGGCAGATTGGCCCAGATGTGGACACAAAATTAGGTCTTTGTCCAGTTGATATCTTAAACCAAAATCTTCCCTTAAATATTTTAACAAGACTTGATTTGTTGTTGTTTTCTTTCATTAGCAAGGAAGTTGACTTTTCTTTTGGTTCAGGTTGTGAACCTGTCTCAAAAATCAGAGGTCTTCATGGGTGCTATAACTCCCCTTTATCCACAGGTGCTAACCCCTGGAGTGGTACTTAACCACTACCCATTCCTAGCCCTGCAATCTTGATCATCACCCTTATTCCTCTGTTCTCTTTTTATGTTTTAGCATTTCTCTTTTGGAATATGGGTGTGGAATCCATCAAAGCATGAATTTAACATTCTATCTTGCCCAGAATCTGCTTTCCTATTCTAATATATTAAATTGCCTTTCTTCATTTAGTTCATCTCTTAGTTTCAAAACAAATGCATTGCAGGTTTTAGAGTTTGACTAAATCCCATAAATATTTAAATAGCCTTCTCATTAATTTTATTTTCTCACCAAGCTATAGGTATGTTTTTAATTTTCTGAGAGCTATTTCGATTTATTATTATTATTTTGCATAGGAAATATGAGTCAGTAAATAAATTACCCCTTTTTTCTAATTTTAAACCTTCTTTCAGCTGTTCTATATTTGCATTCCCTACCATATGAACCATGAAAGAAAAATTCCAAGTCATCAAACTTCTTATTAATCTCTCCTCAGGAAGAAACACAAAAAATCCAACCTCAGCAATCCCCATAACTATTTCCTGTCTTCCATGGAGGATGAGAGCCTGGGGAAAGTTCCCCAGGGCTCACAATTCTACCAATAACGTAATATGAGCTTGTTTAGAGAGATACACTTCCATTCCTTATGTTAGCTTTATGGGTATTTTCTCTTATTCATACTCAGGCCATTCTTTTCGAAAGAAGAAATAAAAGCATTTCAGGAGTCTTATAAGCATTTTATTAAATTTGAACTCAATCCACTGGGGCCATCAAGAGTACCTTAGAGCTAGCAGCTACTTGGGACAAATTCTGTTTTGCCCTACTTATCCTTGCTAGACTCAGGAAGAAGTCATTGAGGATAGAGGGAGGAACAGTGAATTTAAATGGACTTCAGCTTCAGAGTTAATCCGATAAATGTGTTCTCTTTGGAGAGTGAAGAAAATGTGAAATTTTGAAATAAGCTCCATGATATGTGAAGTAACAGATTATAAAAGGATAGCAGGGGCATCAGCTTTTCTCATGAGTCATACAGGGTAGGGTGCCTTACCCACCCACCCGCCTTGGGCAGCCCAAAGAAGCAGAGAGGAAATGAGAGTTGTGCAGGCCATGGGGGAAGGTGGAGAGGGGGGTCAACAGGAAAACCACCAGGGAGCTCTTCTACTGACAATGTTTGACTCAAAACATTGGTTGTTCAAAAGATTTCCTGGGAATAAGAGCATCAGTTTTACTCTAGTATTTGTTATATATGTAAATTCGGGGCCTTCCATGATCTGTTGAAACAGAATCCCTGGTGAGAGTCTGAAAACTTGGGCAGAGAGATAAGGTCCCAGGCACAAACTCCCAATTTTAAGATGAACAAGTTCTGGGGATATAAAGAACAGCATAGTGTCTATAGTTAATAACACTGTGTTGATGGGAAGGGATGGTAGGGGAAACAAAGGAGGAGGCAACAATCCTTGATAAGAAATGTACTCATTATCTTGCCCAGGTAATGGTAACCCCTCTATATGGAATTTTCACAAAAAAATAAAAACACTGTGTTGTGCACTTGAAATTTGTTGAGACAGTAAATCTTTCAGGGTTTTACACACACACAAATACTATGCAAGGATATGGCTAGGTTAATTAGCTTCCTTGAAGTAATCATTTCATAGTGTATCAGTCTCACATTTGTTATATATTTTAAATATATACAATTGTATTTGCTGTCTATACCTCAATAAAGCTAGAGGTAAGCTGATATTTTTCTACCAATAGCATTAGTATCCTTATTTCAGAAACGTGTGTGTGTGTGTGTGTGTGTGTGTGTGTGTGTGTGTGTGTGTGTAGGGCAAGGAAATAAATGATTTTTGTTAAGGATATTTAGAAACATCTTTTCAGTTGACAAATTTTTCAGCAACAAATTTTCAAGTTTTTTACTTGAATTTCAGCATGAAAATGCAAAATAAAACCAACCATACTAAAAAGGAAACAAAGGGTTTCTAGAAGTTTCTTGAGTAGACTTAAGTTTGGGGACCACTAGAAGAGATTCTATTGGGCAGACAAAATTTAATTCTGAGGTGACAGAACGAGTACAGAAGACACAGGAAAATTAGTCACCACACCTTCTGGCATTGTTGCAGCCATAGCAAACGCCATAGCCCACACCAGGAAAGTCTTCAAGGAAGCATAGACCTTTATCGGAATTGATGGAAGGATTAATGATTTTCACCCCACTAATAACTTTTCATCCCACTAATGACTGCATTTAGGACTTTTATTTACATTCTGCTTTGGCTCGTTTTGATTGTAAAATGAATTCCATAGTGACAATGTTTGGCAGGTAAGGGGACAGGATAGAGATTGAAGACTAAATGTAGGATATAGAAGAGCAACTATCTGGTTTTACCATTGAAAATTCAAAACCCTTAGTACCAAGAAAGCTGAGACATCCTAGATTCAAGTAAGTAACTCTTAATTTTCTAAGTTAGAGAAAATATTTAATTTACTCATTCTCTTAACCCTTTGTCAAGTAAAAGTGCTCTGACTCTATTAATCCATTTTCAACAATTCAGTTGGCCGGTGTGATTTGGAAGTATATGTCTTCAAAAATTTACCTTGGTCATCTTTATAAATTGTAAGACAAAAATAAGTGTTGTATGTTGTATTTTTACAGTAGTATTATCAGTACTTAGTGGGTAGGGATACACTTGAAAAACTGAGGTACACCTGTGGTGACCATGCTTTGCAGTGGTTATGCTTATTGAAAATACAGAATAAAACCATTGGGCAGATGTGCTGTGAATGAATTACAAAGTGAGTCAATGAATCCACAATTATCAGACACTGAAAAAATTCCAAACAGGTGCATGTAAAGGAACCAACATTGATTTGTTAAATTTGAGGACTTGTTATATTATTTGAAGCACTTGTTTGTTTCCCTTATTTTTGTTTCATTCCCACATTCTTTATTAGCATCAATTGGTTGTAAAAGGGGGTTTCATTTTAACATACCCACATATGTAAGGTACCTTGATTAGACTCACCCTCTCTCTATCACCTTCCCTCATCTTCTCTCCCCAATTCCCAAACCAATCTCAAACAAGCTGCATTGTTCCTTTTTCCACACAGGTACATAAAGTATTTTAACAGTATCCACCATTCCCCCCTGAACTAATACATTCATGAAAATGACCAGATCTCTTAAATAAATGTAATTTTATAAAAAAAATCATCTGAGGTATCTAAGAGTCTTGGGCTCATTCTTCTAAATTACAATTCTGTAATTATAAGCTCTTGGTTCCAAGTGACATAGATAAAAATCAAAAGTTAAATGAACCTAAGGATTACATTTTTTTTGCCTGCAGATAAACTATTGCATGGAAGTCAAGAACACAATAATCCTCTCAAAAGAAAGTCCTACCACCAACTGGACATTGCATTATCTGTGAAGAAAAGAGAATGGACACAGATGACTTTCACTGGACACAATCATGCTAATAAACTACTGTCTAATAGTTTGGATCTTCTCAACCAAACGGTGTCTAAATTTTATTTACTATGGTCCAAAAGGGCTTTTCAGAAAAAAATAAATAAATGGGAAATCAGCGAATTTACTCTTTGATAGCTAACCAGAAAAAGGAAATAAAAGTGAATCTATTTTTATATCTGGGTCAGGCTATTTCACTTCAAACTCAATCTGTGGTATAGAGACACAGCTTAGGTTTTTTTTTCACTACACTTCAACCCTCTAAGTGATGCTTAATAATACTTAACAATATGTATTAGGACAGAACATAGAAATGATCATCTAAATAAGTTTTTCCATTATTTGGGTTTAACATAGGTCATTCTATAACAAAATGATATTTTCTATTAGTAAGTGATTTCCAACATGGATTAAGCATCGTTCTATTGATAAATTTATGATAGAATAATATGTGAATTCCCAGCCAATCATAAGAGCTCGGCTGTGTCCATATACTGAGTGTGTGTATTGAGACTCACATAAGAGATGAAGTTAAAGGGAATTTAACTTTGTTAGCCATGGATCAACTTTAACTAAAACCTCTACTCTGTACTTACTCATTTTAAGCTGCTTATGAGTAAGTCATAGGCATATTTGTATACTAGAGAGTTTCATCTTGTACTCAAAACCTATTGTTCTTCTCTTCATCTCTTATGTGAGTCTCAATACACACACCCAGTATATGGACACAGCCGAGCACTTAGGATTGGCTGGGAATTCACATATTATTCTATTGTAAATTTATCAATAGAACGATGCTTCATCCATGTTGAAAATCACTTACTAATAGAAAATATCATTTTGTTATAGAATGACCTATGTTAAACCCAAATAATGGAAAAACTTATTTAGATGATTATTTCTATGTTCTGTCCTAATTCATATTGTTAAGTATTATTAAGCATCACTTAGAGGGTTGAAGTGTAGTGAAGTAAAAGGATGGAAGGATGGATGGATGGATGGATGGATGGATGGATGGATGGATGGATGGATGATACAAAAATACACAGAACATTTTAAGAAACAATTATCACAGAAAATTTGAAATAAATAAAGAGTAAATATGAGGGAGGGAGTAGGTAATGGCTATGATTGGGGCAGTGACAGATAATGGATGAGGGATAGAAGTTGGTGGTGAGTAGGGGTAAAATTAGGGGGTGGTAAGAGAATATAGAGTAGAGGATATGTACTGAGTGCATGAGTTATAATGGATGCAAGATAGTGAGTGGACATGGAAGATAGTGAGTGGACATGGAATATAAAGTAGATATGAGTAGGATGGCATTGAATAGGGACATGGTAAGGATTAAACAGTCAGTGCACAGACAGGGTGTGGGCCTGGAGTTGTAGGAAGTAGCAAGCATATGGGGTAAAAGGAGGTAGTGAATGGCATGGCAGGGATGACATGGAAGGGATGTGTGATGTATGTGTTTAGTACCAGAAATTGATAAGGAGGAAATCCACCTCTGATATATTTAGAATGTATTCTAAGATTCTCTCCAGTGGCTCTGAGGCAGAATGTGGTATCAAGTAGGTAGGTGGTGAATTGACACTATGGACCTGATCCCCGCAATCAGATTTTTACAGTCCACTGGACATGGCTGTGCACATAGAACTTGGTCTTGAAACTTAAAACCATAAACTAGGACTTTTGATCTAGAATTTGAGGTTCTGTATTAGAAATAGATTTTGCTGCTGGATACTGGAAGCCATGCTCTTACAGCAGACAATACTTCAGCCTTGGCCTCAGACTTAGACCGAAATCAGCTTTTCTTATTTACTTTCAATGTGGTGGACCTTGTATGTTCACATTCACACAAGTGCTATACTCAAACCTTGTACTAGAACTGCAGATGCAAATCTGAAAGCCAGACTTTTGATATCAACTTTTGATATCTAAACCTATATCTTGGACTTGATTTAAACCTGGAAACTGGATCTGAGATCTAAATTTTGGAACATGCTCTGACCTGGCCATCAAACTTTAACTTGGCTATGAAACTGGGCTTAAATATAGATCTCACAATGGACTTTGTTTAGCTTTTGTGTAATTCCTAGGGCTTGAAATCAGAACCTCATGTTTTCCCTTAGGGTTTTTGTTTAGCGCTATACTCTACCATTTAAGCCACAGCTCAATTTACTGCTTTTTTTTATGATTAATTGGGGGACAAGAATCGCAGTTTCCTGCTGGCCTCAAACCATGATCCTCAGAACTCAGTTTCCTGAGAAGCTAGGTTCGTAAGAAAGAGTCACTGGTCTTTGGTCACAATAGGGCTTTGGAAGTTGTATCTGAGTTTTAGATTTGGAGATCAAATCTCATACTTAGATCAATGTCTTATGTTTTGGGCTTAACTTGGAACTGATACAGAAAGTGGATCTTGAACTTAGATTTGCTTAGGATTTAGGATTTCCAAGTAGTCCAAGATCTTGGATTCTGGTACTTCGTTTTGCCTAGAATTTGTACCTAATATCTCACTTTTCTTGTATAAATACAGCATTAAGTTCCTTCACAACTGATTCAGATGCCAAAACTGATTGTGCCATATATTCACCAAAGTGGTAGGATGGTGTTTAACTCACAAAGTGAAATTTTCTGAGGAAAGCAGTAAATGAGCTTAAGATACTCTTAAGGTAGTTGAGAGGGCCAGGATGAGTAAGTACTTTGAGGTATTATCATATTTAGCGATGAGGCCAGGGTGAGAGCATAGGCCAGGATTTGAAAAGTATGAACTTTTGGGGCTTTCTTATTGGCTTACCGGTGGGCTGGGAAGGTGGCTCAGTGGTAGAGCACTTGCCTTGCATGCTCAAGGCCCTGGGTTCGATTCCTCAGCACCACATAAGAAAAATAAAACGGAAGTGGCGCTGTGACTCAAGTGGTAGAGTGCTAGCCTTGAGCTGAAGAGCTGAGGGACAGCGCCCAGGCCCAGAGTTCAGGCCCCACAACCGGACCCCCCCACTTATTGGCTTACCAAACTACAGACAGGAGGAAGCTTAAAAAGCTGTCAGTAGCCAAATATTAAAAATGGAGTCAAACTCTTTATTCATGGCTAATGAATGACCAGTGACTGAAATATATACCATATTTTTCATAATTGAATTTAAAACAATTTAAATAAATCATTATAATGCTTTATGAGGCTTATAACCTGAGTCTAGAGATCAAATTTTCATTGACTGTCATTGGGTGCCAAATTCAAGAGCTCAGCATTGTACATGTTCAAACATGAAATGAATCCCTTGACTTTTATCACTAATATTTCACACTTTGAAGTATGAGGTATTATGGAGTAGTAATTGTGACCCTCATAGGACTTTGGGGATATCTAGATATTAGAATAACATCAAAGTTTTATTTTGAACGACTGTGAGGTAAGAAATTAAAAACTTCTTTGCCCTAGAATGGCAGTATTAAAACAAGTATTCTTGTCATCATTAATTTAACTTCACGACAAGATCATAGACAATATCCATGAGCACTGGTCCATAAAATTAGGTTAAGTCAACCATTGGGCAGAGAACACAGTGCTAAGATGTCTTTCTGAAGTTCAGCCAACTATGTTGAACTTTCTGTCTCAGATTTAGTTTTGAGACATCAGTCAAGGATATCCAGCACTTCCTCTTTCATTGGTCTCCTTCTTGATTTGTGTTGGTTGATGCCATCCACGAAAATATGCAAACTTCCCTGCTTCAGGAGATCCCCAGGAAACCAGCTAATCCAGGAAATGGGTTATTTCCTCTAGGAAATAAGAAAGACTCAAAGACAATGTGAAGTTTCTTTCCCATATAAATGGGGTGAAATCAGATGGTCCAGTTGTCCAGTTTTTGCAATAAAGCAAGAAGGTCAATAAGAAGATGGTTTTCATTTGTGTAAAGTTTCGCTGGCCAAATGTAAATGTAAATGTTAAATGTAAGTATAAATGTAAATGCTAAAGACAATCTAGTGTTAATTTATTACTAATTAAATTATTAATTAATTTAGTATTCATTTGCTTTATTACTTATTGAGTAAGGGCATTTCTACCCACTGTGGGGTATTTTAAGGCAAGTGGCATTATGACCATGGGGAATTTCAGCAAAGCAATATTTTTGATTGTTAAGTAAGATAAACGTATGTCTCTTCTGTTTTTTGTTGTTTTTTGGGGGTCCGGTCGTGGGGCCTGAACTCCTGGGCGCTATCCCTCAGCTCTTCAGCTCAAGGCTAGTGCCACTTGAGCCACAGTGCCACTTTCAGCTTTTTACTTTTTTGCTTATGTGGTGCTGAGGAATCGAACTCAGGGCCTCATGCATGCAAGACAAGCACTCTACCACTGAACCACCTTCCCAGCGCCACCTCTTTTGTTTTATGTTTACAATTTCTGTAAGAGTTTAGTTGATACTTAATTTATACTTAGTAAGGCTCTCAGGAGCAAGATAACTTATTTAAATTTCTGGGATACCCAAGTATAGGAGCTATTTGAGCACTAGGATAGGTTAAGACCATAAAGTGCCACTATGTACAACAGGTTACCATATGTTAATCTATACTGGAAAGATGGATGTTAAAATTAATCTATACTAAAAGCCAGTGAGTACAACCTATATACTATTAGTAAATTTTGCTTTCAATTTGAATTGAACTGTGGTACAGAGTTCCACATCTAGGTCCAAGGTCTAGTTCCAGTCTCGGTTCCATGAATAAGGTAGGGGCCCAAGTTTCAGATTTAAGGTCATGCCAAAGAAACTATACCATTCCACATCCAAGTTTCGTAATCAACTTCCATGCCCAAGATTAGGCCGAGGTCCAGGTCTAATGTCTAGGTCTGAGTTTCTGGTCCAAAATAAAAGGCAATTAATATGATTCACCTTCAAGGTCCTTGAAACAGATTCAACGCCCAGGTTTTCAGCCAGATTTCAAATCAAAGAACTCCATGTTCATCATCTAGAGCTACCTGAAGGTTCAAGACTATAGTATCAAAAACAGAGGCCCCATAATTACATCCAAACACAAGTGTAAGGTATAAAGAAAACTTTCATAGTACAATTCCAAGATTCTATTTTATCACATTTGATCAGACCAAATATTATTTTTAAATTCTTAGATATGTCTAAGTCCTTAAAGTAATACTCACTGTCTAGATTGATGTATAAATTCCATGTCTACAACTTTCATTGTGAATATATAGGAAAACACACTGTAAATAGATTAATAAGACAAATTATATAGTATTTTTTTCATTTCCAACATGCTAGGACAGAGATCCTAGACATATCTTGCCTTAGCTTGAAAAGACTGTTAAATTTGCCATATGAAAAATAAAGACCTCTTTCATTCAGAAAAAAAAGTGCTTAAAAAAACTTACAACTGAGTATCTATTACAAAGGTTTTTTCATTTGTTTTGCTTTGCTTTTTGCTGGTCCTGGGCCTTGAACTCTGGGCCTGGGTACTGTTCTTAAGTTCCTTTTGTTTAAGGCTAGCATTCTACCTCTATTACTTAGGCCACAGCACTACTTCCTGCTTTTTCTGTGATTAATTGGGGATAAGAGTCTCACAAACTTTCCAGCCAGGGCTTGCTCCAAACCTTGATCATCAGATCTCAGCCTCCTGAGTAGCTACGATTAAAGGTGTGAGCCGCCAATGCCCATATATATAAGTTGTAGCAGATTTAAATAGAGGCTGTGGAACGCTCTTACCCAAAGAAAAGCCAATAAGGTGATGCATATAATTACCTTGATTTGATCACTACATGAAGTATACATGAATCAAAGCTTCACATATCCAACAAAGAAGTATTCATTAGGGGATTCTGGATATATCATAAGTTACATCAAAAATGAAATTAGCACTGAAGGGTAAAACCAAAATGCCAACAGATTTTTTTCTCCTATACCCATGGTTTATGCCATTAAAAAAACATTAAAAAGATAAAAGGAAAGCCAGAATATGCAAGACCCTTTAGAATAAACAAGTCACCCTATCCGGGTAGGTGGATGAGATAAATCACTGTTGTTCCTAGGCTAGTGCTGCTTGGCACCAAATCACCAGTGATTTGGTTGGCTTACTGTGTATCTCAACCTGGGCCCTTTGTGTCATACACACAAAGCATGCCACCCTCTCTACACCACAGCCCCCATCGGAGAGTCTAAAGAACTTCAAGATCATTCAGAAGTCATTGTAATTAAGAGTTACAAATTACAAGTTGCCTGTTCTCTTGGAAAGGAGTAGCAGATGATAAAAGCTAGAGAATTTCATTGTCTTAGAGAGCTGTTCCAAATGCTATTCTCTTCAGTTATAGGAAGGAAAAGATTTTAATAGATAGAATACTAATTATGTCCTGCCAGCACGCATACAGCAAGGAGTAAATCACACTGAACAAGTAGGAGGGCAGATATTTATCAACCAGAGTGGAAAAGATAGAACGTTATGTGATAAACAATCATAGACAGTTAATAAGGCCTAAATATCAATCTCTTTCTCATCGTGTCAGAGCAATTCAGATTAAGATGAAAAAGTATATGAATGTTTTCATCTAAAGGTTTGTGCAGATATATTTCACGTGAAGAAGAATTATAAGAGAAATTCCAAGGCATAATCATAAATATGGAGTTTTAATAATGCAACTATACATATAAATATATGCATTTATGTATGAATTCTGAGGACTTATAACAGATATCCATTAAACTGATGTACAATTTTAAAAACTCTGTCCATTGCTAGGGTGATTATATCATATTCTATTGCCAAAACCATGATTCAATCATTTCAATTCTTCCCCTAGCATTGTTTTTGCAATATATCCAGAATTTTACCATGTATTTTGTCCTTCTTTCACAAAGCTGATTGTGAATGCAGGTGAGGGCCTTGGATTATAACAGAAAAAGATACATTCTCTAATAGCAACCAGACAAATTTCCACTGATCTTTTTATGTTCCTTTCCTTCACCCCACAATATTTGTATGATCTTTGGTGTGTTCCCCCAAATGCCATCCTACTGTTTAGAAATCCCCCTAATTAACAGTGAACACAGTATTCATTATATGAGTGTCTCCCAAATGTATCACTGATTTCTGTGTTCAAGGATGACTCTCCTCTCTCACACACACTCTCTCTTTCACACACACACACACATACACACACACATATATCACAGAGAGAGAGAGCACAAGTCATGGTTTATATGAAGATAATGTCAGCTCCAAACAGAGATACACAATATTGAGAGATTAGAAGAAAAGCAAAGAAAAATTCTACTCCACGAGATGGGTAGGTTTCTTTCCTTTCTCTTTGTTCATTCATTTGTTTGGTGTGTGTGTGGGTGTGTATGTGTGTGTGTATCCACATCGGGGCTTGAACACAGGGCCTGAGTGTTGTACCTTAGCTTTTTCCCTACCACTTTAGCCACAGATTCATTTGTGGGGGTTTTTGAGCTGTTAATTGGACAGGACTTTCCTGCCCAGATTAGTTTTGAACCATTATCATCAAATCCCAGGCTCCTGATGAACTAGAATTACAAGCATAAGCCACCAACATCCAGAAACCATCTGGGTCATATTTATATGGGCGGATACACATAATAAAATTAAATTGAATGCTTGGGAAGTATGAACTTTGCTGCATTTATGCTAATCTGCTTATAAAAAGAAGGACAACTAGGAGGAAAGGATTGAATAACTGAGATGGATCGGGACACTATCACCAACAAAACTCATATGTATCACCAATTATGCAAAGAGTATGTTCTGTTTCACATCCTGTAACTTTCTGCAAACAAAGCATATATGTAACTACTGAATGCAATGTAGAATGTGAGATTGCCCCCAAAATGTTATTACAGCTAAGGAAGAAGACAGAAGAAAAGATGAGTAATGTAGGGGCCATATCTCTTCCATTCAGATTGGAAAGATCAGAAGAATTACCAAATGAATAAAAGGAAATAGCCATACGCTAATATTCTATTTATCTCCTCAGAAGATTGCTCTTTTTCTTGTCATATAAGAACAACTGGGCTGAGCATCTGGCTTAGTGGTAGAGTGCTTACCTAGCATGCATGAAGCCCTGGGTTCAATTCCTCAATACCACAAAAATGGAAAAAGCCGGAAGTGATGTTGTGACTCAAGTGGTGGAGTGCTAGCCTTGAGCAAAAAGCTCAGGGACCCTGCCAAGGCCCTGAGTTCAAGCCCCAGGACTGGCAAAATAAATAAATAAAAAGAATAGCTGTGTTGTAACCTTAATAACCTAAAACAATGTCTTAGAGCTGGTAGAGAAAGGACCTGGAGAAAATTGAGCTAACCTAAATTTTGTAGTTAGCTCTGATCATGTGGGGTTCTGCATTCTAGTTCATGTCGGCTCATGTTGGGATCACATATAAGTTTTATTGTCACTATTTGTTTCAGGCTTTTTTGAATTTAGGTTTTTCCAACTGTAATCTAGTTTGAAGCCAACATCATTTCCTTCTTGCAGCCCAGTGACAAACAGTAGGATTGGTATTATTGTTGATATAAAGCAGCATAAATGAAAGTTAAAAGATCCTTTCCCCTTTCTGCATAAGCAATTGACTCCCAGCTCCTCTAAATCTGATCCCCTAAAGATATGATAAATATATAATATCACCTAGTACTTAGGCAACATTGCTTATAGTTAAAATTAACTCCTTCCATATGAAAATATATCTTGGCTAAAAGAATTGTATTTGGGCATTCTAAGCAAAACAACTCATAACTGGACTTCTCTCTGGCTATTACTCTAGAAGCTTTGCTTGTGCAGATATTGCAAGAGATTCTGGTTCTTATATACAATTAGGATTTCAAACCAGGCACTACCCCAACTCACCCAATAAACTCTTTGCATCTAACATATTATCTGGCACCAAAAATATTTTTTCCAGATGACTTTGTGGACCACTGCAAGGAACACCAAAGAAGAGAGAGCTTTATTATCAATTATTCAGTGATGGCTTGTTCTGTTTCTTGCATCTTTTAATGATCATATTCCCAAGTGTAGCCTAGTCTGTAAGCTAGAATTTTGCAGCTTAAGAGACACAATGTTGGAGCACTGTCATGAGCACAACTGCTTTTCTTCACCAGGATTTTTGTGTATGATTCCCCTTGCTGCATCCTTCCGGTAGCATGTAATAGAAATTCATCATGATATTGGTCAACATATTTTATTTTTATGCTGGGCCTGGGGATTAAACTCAGGGTATGCACACTGTCCATGAGCTATTTTGTTAAAGGCAATGTCCTACTACTTGAGTCACAGCACTACTTCTAGCTTTTCTGGAGATAAACATCTCATGGACTTTCCTGTGTGGGCTGACTTTGAACTGTAGTCCTCAGAGTACAGCCTCCTGAGTAGTTAGGGTTACAGATGTGAGCTACCAGCATCCAGCTGTCAATGTTTTGTTCCAACTCATATTTCCACTTCTGATAATAGAGCTTTCTTCTATTGTCTGGAGTACTATTCTAGATGTTCTGAGAAATGTCTCTCTCTCCACACTGACAGGTACAGATAAGAATAGCTTTAGATATGACTACCTTGAATGTCTAGCTATTTGTGAGCTTGACTTCCTGGGAAACTGTTTTTACTGTGAGCACTTTATGTGCCATATATATTTAGAGTATCATTACAAAGAAGACATGTATTAGTTTCTGTTGGGTCCCCAAACTGTATAAATATAACTAGCTTTACTGTTAATTTTCAGTTTTTATTATCCACCTCAAAATCATTACCTATATCAATAAGATTACTTGGTTTTTGAGTTTATATATTTTAATAGATATTTTCATAAAGTTTAAAGATTTCTTTGTTAATCATCTACAAATTTTAGACCTATTATGTGAAAGATGATGGAGTTGTCTCCATTTCTATTTTCTACCTACCTGTGTACATATTTAAGAGCCAGTCTCTAGTAAAGCTTATAGGTTGCATGACATATGCATAAACTACCGAAGTATTATAGAGAGACAGAGACAGAGAGGAAGGAAGGAAGGGAGGGAGGGAGGGAGGGAGGAAGGAAGGAAGGAAGGAAGGAAGGGAAGGGAAGGGAAGGGAGGGAAGGGAAGGAAAGGGAGGGAGGGAGGGAAGGAAGAAGGGAGGGAGGGAGGGAGGGAGAAAGACAGGCAAGCATTATTTATACCTAACATTCTTTCATTTAGAATCTTATGTAATCTGAAAATTACTAAGTGCGCTCTGTTTTTGAATCTGCTATATTACCAGAGGTTTATTTTTTATTTTATCTACAAAGACAGGGACTAAGTCTTTGTATTGACTCAATTTATATATTTCATCCCAGAGCTCAGCAACAAATCTTAGGATCCAGGAATACCGGCAATGTTTTGTGAAAGCAGAGCCATCAGTTCTTTCTCTTCCTGGACAAGCATGTTTCATCTCATCAAGAAATGCAATCTGTTTCACCTCCCTGGAGTCTGAGTTGACCTATGGCTTTCCTTTTACAATAGAAAATGGTGAAAGTCAAATTTTGAGATTTCCAAATTTTAGCTCTTAAAGAACTGTAACTTAAAGCTTTATCCTTTTGGAGCTCAGCCATTTGAATACAAGGAAGTACAAAATAGAATGTTAAATGACTGTGATCACATGGAGAAGAGCCCTTAGAATAAGGGTCCAGCCAGAGCTAAACTTTCAGCTCAATGTTCATGCACAAGATCTAATACAAGATACTCAGGAGAACTGCCTAACTGAAAATGACTAATGTCTAAGGCAACTTTTCCAAGATGGTTTTGTTACATAACAGCAAATAATGTGGACACTCAGCTAATGACCAGTAATTTGACTTGCCACTGAAAAGCCAACCAGAAGAGCAGTGGGCATTTGTCTTACATAAATAAAATGTAAGAAAAAAGTTCCATAGAAAATGATTGTTTCTAAATTGACATAAAGTTTGTTTAAATTAAGCACTTTTTGATGTTTAAAATTTTTATTCCAAAACACGCATTTTAGAAGAGAATGGTCTCTTCTTGGGTTAAAGGGTTTACAGTTAATCTTAATTTTGTCAAATAAGTTTGAAAAGATTTTCTGTATTCAAGATCAGTATTCTTTTATTAAATATGTGCTCCTCTTCTGAGTGGGTTTTTGTTTGTTTAGTTGGATTTTTGCAGCAATTTCAAATACAAGAAAATAACCAATAGACTTCCAACTGAAGAAACTAACTCAAGGCTTTCTTTTTACATTCAAATGAATTCAGCTTCTTACCCAGGAGTCTTTAAATCCAGCATTTTAAAATAAAACAAATGATATCACTTCAGAACTGATGCTAGATAAAGGTTTCCGCAATAATCACCATGAACAGTGAAACTTTTCATGCCTTTGACATTTCCTAAATGCTGACTGTAAGCTATGGAGAAAAAAGGGAACAAATACTAACTTGTTAACCTATTTTATGATGAGCATAAAATAACACATTTTATATTATAGCACTAATATTTTTATTTTATGAATGTCCAGATCCAGACAATAAAGCCATTTCCATGCATTACAGTAGAATTTTCCCACAGATGTGGCAAATTTTATGAAAAAGAACACATTAGGAGGAGTCAAATAGTGTGTCAGCTTTCTTATTTGCAGCTGCTTTCTGCAAAATTTCTAAAACATAACTAAAGCTTTCTCTAAATACAATGTTCTTTTTTATTCTGCAGAGATAAAGCATATTTATCATCCATACCACTTATATTTATGATTACTTGGGCATGAAATAAGAGGAAAAGGAGAAAGAGAGCTGCTGCTTACTACTAAGCACAGGTTAATGAAATCTCAGCTTCAGTGTACTTTTTGCATAAAACTTTCTTTTGGTCTTAAAATAACTCTTCCAATACAGTTCTTTTGACACTATTCTTCCATTAAATCATCACCTAGATAACTGTATTCTATTGACAAAAGAATTTATTGAAGCTCTATTTCTTTTACATCAAATAAAGATCATGGTAAGCGAAACTGGCTATTAAATAGCAAATAAATTTGATCCTATAATAATTGTCTGCATCCACATGAAGAGAGAAAAAAGTGAAACTGCAAATATGAATTTCAAATGATCTTAAGATAAATGCAAAAGTTTTCTATCTTGTAAAAGCATGAAATTAAGATGACTTATAAGCACTACAAATATAGAATACTTTTACTATTGGTCTAATAGAATATTGATCTTCTTGGCTGGTTTGAACAGTATACTTGCATAATGCTAAACAATAATACCAGAATGATGAATGGCCACATACATTTTCTTATCTTTATGAATACAGTGTTATACTACATACTAAGTAGTTTTACTTGAATTAAATTAACCAAACATTAAGCATCTACAAGGAAATGCACACACATATTACACAGAGAGAAACTCTTGAAGCTGAAATTCAATTAACTAAAATAATTACTTTCTGTCAAACCATGAAAAAAAGGAAATACATCTTTCCTGAAACAAAACTACACTGAGTAAATAGAACTAAACCTAAATAAGAACATGTCTTAAATATTAATAGTATTGGTATTAAGTATTATTACTAATATTTAATATTAATAGAAGTAAAGCTGCCTCTATTATAATCCTTGGTGATTTGTAATAACCACAAAGATAGTCTTTTTCAATACTGGCTTTCTTAACTCTTACTTCTTCTTCTACGAGGATCGTGAATTTCAGCCTATCTTCGTCCAGTCACATGGTCTTTTTAGCACCATAACTGGTCATTACCAATTACTATAATTCCTTCATAATTTAAATCCCAGAATCTACTTTTCAATCACTGATTCTTTATCATATTTCTATTGTACTCCTCCTAGCGCCCCAATTTAAATATTTTTGGTGGTTCTCACTTTGTAGCACAAAATGTCCTCAAAGCCATGATCCTCTTGTCTCAGCCTCTTGAGTGCTTGGTTACAGCACTGGTACCCAAGGCCTATTGTTCCCCACCCAACTGTACCTTTTTCTTTCCCAGATGAACTGCCACAGTGCATTATTATATCACTCTCTAACTTGTACTTCCAACCTCTTTGTCTTCCTTTTTTGAAAAAATGTCCAATTCAGGTGCTCACACCTTTAATCCTAGCTATTCAGGATGTTGAGATCTGAGAATCATGGTTTGAAGTCATCCTGGGAAGGAAAGTCTATGAGACTCTTATCACCAATTAACCACCAAAAAAGTTGGAAGTAGAGGTGTAGCTCAAGTTGAAGAGGGGCAGTCTTGAGCATGAAAGTTTAGGACCCAAACTCTGAGTTCAAGTCCCAGAACTAGCACACATACCCACACACAGAAAGGTCTGTTGTATACACATATACTTTCTTCGTGGTACATATTTCTCTTCACCCCTGTATTATCAACTTTCAGTGGCCTCTCTTAGACAACTTCTGTCACCCTGAAAATACATTTCTTCTATCTTAGTCTAGAGTAATCTCCATTCCTGCTTTAAACTATTCTTTATAAAAGACTCAAGTGCTATCCATAGTCCTTTTTTCATATTACTTATCAAGCTTGTAAAGAAAAAGATCTACTTTCTACCTTTGATTGTCAAATATAAGTCTTCCCTTGACAAAAGCTACCAGCTGCATTGACTAAATTGGTCACTTACTCCATAGAGCCCTTGGGTTTAAGTCCTTGGTCATTCACTGCCTGCTCTTCAGTCTCTTCCCATGACTCCTTCTTATCTTGAAATTTTTAAACATTGCAACCCCCCAGGATGCCGCCAATACTTATTTTCTTGCAGTCACTCCTTTGAAAGCTTCTTAAAAGCCATCTTTAGGCTTAAAAAGTCTCTGCTTTGATAGCTCTCTAATATTTTTTTCTCTAGCCCAAACATCTCACAGAAATGCCAGCCCAGGATAACTCTAATAACTCTAGCTGACCATAAACCCCCAAGCAAACTGGATTATCCTTCAAACATCTATCCCTCAACTAATCTTCTCTATGTTAGCAACTACAAACTTCAGTATGCTTCTCTGTGAGAAATTACCATACAAACTATTCACCAAGGAAAAATATCTCAATATTCAGTTGACGTTTAGATCCTTTGAAATCAAAATACAAAGTAAAATAGGCTTATTTTACAAGTTAGCAGAAGTCCCATGTCAGTTGGAAATAATTCCTCATAGAGACAGTAAAGTTTTAAAATAGACAATTCATTGGTAGTTGCCTTTTTTAAAAAAAATAAGTAAAATAAAATCCCAAAGATGTTTGTTTTTACTGACCTCCACCCTTCTCTTCAGAGTTCCTTGATCTGAGCAGTGGGATAGCTGTACAACCATAATTACTTTAGAAGCATTCTATTGGGATTTGTCTGCCCTTGTTACTGGGGAATGGCTTGGAGTAACTACCCAATCACACACTTGACAACTACACATGTGCTAACACAAGCTAATGACCAGTGTTTCTGAGCTCTGAGCTTCAGCTGCAGAGGTAAGCTGGGCAACACCTCTTGATCCTAATTTATGTGAAGTATCACAATGTCAGAACATTGTAACAAGCATAGAATCCCAGGCCCAACATCTCCTGACTGATTGAAATCTAAGGTAGAGACTCTTGGGATCATCTTTTTGACACATGCTCTGACTTGCTGTTTCTAAAGGTCTGTCATTGGACTTTTTTTTTCTCTTACTGCTTTCACTCTCTTGATGAGTTCATGCCATTCTCAAGGTTTAAAGATCCCAAAGATCATATTTTTGACAAATATTTTGATGGTGTCTAGAAAGCATTTGGTCTATGAACATGAAATCCTGGCTGATTACAACAATTATAAAAACTAAACAGTAAATAATAACTGTTGTCTGTTAGAAATGTTAAGTGAAAATATTGATACATCAAGGATACTACTAAGAATTCCTTCACTCGATGATACTATAGAAAATTGTCTACCAGACAGCAAGTGCTGATGGCTCACACTTGTATTCCTTTTATGCTCTGAGGATTACAATTCAAAGCCAGACCAGGCATGAAATTACCTGAGACTTTTTTTTTTTTTTGGGTCCGGTCGTGGGGCCTGAATTCTGGGCCTGGGCGCTGTCCCTCAGCTCTTCAGCTCAAGGCTAGTGCTCTACTACTTGAGCCACAGCACCACTTCTGGCTTTTTTCTTTTTGCTTATGTGGTGCTGAGGAATCGAACCCAGGGCCTCAGGCATGCGAGGCAAGCGCTCTACCACTGAGCCAACTTCCCAGCCCTACCTGAGACTTTTATCTCCGATTAAAACCAGAAGTGGAGCTGTGGCTCAATGCCCCTGAGTAAAAAACTCAGGGACAGTACCTGGCCCTTGAGTTCAAGCTCCAAGACACAAACACACACATACATACACATACCCCATCATCATCATCATCATCATAATCATCATCATCTTCACCAGCATCATTTACCACAAACACAAGAAGGAAGTTATAACGCAATACTAAGAAAAACTAGAGCTTCAAAAATGAACATGCAAACACTTAGTCCACCCTTCAATATTGTTGAACACAGACACATCAGATCCTTCAGTTTTAATTTGTGGGATAATTTTATGATATAATTTATACAACAGTGAGAATAAATATGCTCTAGCTACTACACATATGCATAAAGATTTATACATCAAGAAAAATTGTCAATGAGAAGGAAAGTCACAAGAGAATACAAACAGCATAGATCTAATTACATAATAAAGTTCAAATACAGATAAACCAAAGAGTATGCTGTTCATACTAACATAAATATACTACCCAGAGAAAAATGAGGTAAAAGTGTGGCTATAACTTCTATGTGAAAGAAAAAGAAAAAAAACATAACTGAGGAGTGTATCAGATGCTTTCCATATCATTTTTTTACTAAATAGAAAATATGTATTTGGTTGTTGTTTTTGTGGGAGTCAATATCCCCTAGTCACATTGTACATAATATTGAAAACATTATCATCCATTTCAGACTAATAATCATTTATTGGATAATTACTTTTACCCAGGGTGAAAAGAATTTCATGATAACCAATTGAAAGTTCACAACCTCATAAGACGTATTTCCCATTTTATAGATAACATAATTATCTCAAACTTACCTGTAGCTGCTAAAAAGCCAGCACCAGGATTTTATCCAGTATAACCCTATACTCTTCTGCTATCTTCTTTTCGTACTAATAAAGTTGGTTCCACATATGCCTTTAAATCTTCCAAGCAGCTTTCATGTAATTTTGCAGATAATTGGTGCAGAGCGTGTACACACACACACACACACACACATACACACACACACACACACACATACAAATAACCCAAGACAGCAGATGGTAAGTGGTGACAATGGTTTATGCCTTGCTCTCCTTTGTCCAAATTGTAACCTTCTCAATCTCCCTGCAATCCATATATTCATAATCTCATTTTTCCAACTAGTGTTTTCAATTTAGGATCATCTCATTACTTCTCAAGACATCAGACTGAGAACTGTTTTCCTTTCTTTCAGCATTGACTCTCCCAATCAATATGTCTGCATTGCTCCTGTTGCTAAAATAAAGTCCTAACTTGTTCCAACAATGAAAGGTAATAATCTAGTGTGAAGATCCTATTTCTATAAATTTAGTACTGGATATCTTCTAACTAAAATCGGTTAAATACATACCTTGTTCTGAAAAACAATGCTGTAAATAAACAAAGGCTTAGCCTCCTTTTTAAAAATCATAAACAAAGAACACTGGCCACAAGTATTCATGCAGGCAAAATAGAAATACTTTGCTCTGAAACATGTATTGGTCCCAGAAAGGACCCCAAGCACAGTGACTAGGGATTTGCCAATCATTCCAAAATAAATTTAATTCTACAAGCTCACGAGATGATGGGAGCCCAGCCAAGAAGAGAGAATATATGAAATGGAACACAAGGTAGGACATTTTATACTGGGATCTCATGAACGAGATGAAAAGGCATTCAAGGCTGATGCAGAAACTGTCATCTTGGTCATCTCAGGAATCCTTTATGACATCTAGCTTTGAGGAGTTAATGGTGGTGCTTGCCAGACATGGGTGCAACAGCCACTCAAGGAGGATCAGAGTTCAGTCACATAAACCAGAAAGATACAGCATGGCTGAAAGCACTAAATCTGACTCTTTACAGCTGAAGCCACATTCTGAGTATTTGGAAATAAAATTTGTATGGGCCAGCACCTGTAAACTAGTAAGGCAGGGGAGATGCTCTATAAGGTTTGGGGGAAGGTAGAACACAGTACTTAAAAGTAACAAAGCTGGCAACCTATGAGAGAAATTAATAATAGTGGTTTGATAGAAGAAAAATGAGGAAAATGACAGATATGGGTTAAAATATCATCTATCATAAGAAATCAACAACCATCTAAATAAATTCACATAGGAATAATACTCAATAATCTCAGTATGCCTTTGAGACTAAGAATTTAATCAGAACAATTGAAATAAATGTATGTTTCTAGGGAGTGGAACAGAGAGGGAGAAGGGATGGGGGGGGGGGTATTGTTAAATACTGGCTTCCGTACCATTTCCAAACCTTGCTCCTTCTTTGGTTGACAAAATATGTCTGGAAAGTACAAAGATTTTCAACTGCAGAATGCAGCAGACATGAATTGTAGACTATAAATGTTGTATGTAAGAAATGTACATTCTTCCTTTAAGAAATAAGAATTAAACTGTTCTAATTTCCCATGCTAGATGACCAGAGACTCTCCGATCTCAGAGATTCTGTCACTTGGCCTCTGGTCATGTAAAGGACCCAAGGGCTTACGTTATCCCATTCAAAGATCTCTGGTCCTCAGAACATGTCGATGTCCATTGAACAAGTTCATTACTTAACCTGATTACTCTGAAGGCAGAAAGGAGGGGTACTGATATATCTAAATAAATAAAACTTCCACCTCATAAAGTACAAGCTTTTTAAAATGAAGAATATGATTAATAGACAATATAAACAGCATATCCTACAAAGAAGGGTGTGTTATCATTTGAAACTTTATTCCATGAACATGTACAGGTACTGAAAAAGATGGTAACAAGTGTTTCTTAGTACCTTATAAAATTTTTTTGAAAAGGAGACAGTTGGACATACTTTGATTAATGAACTGTAAATTATAATTCGTGAATTAGGCATCACATCTACCCCCAGCCCTTGGTAACATTTTTGGTAGGGTCTCCTGTTTCACCAATGCCAGCCTCAGCTCAAAGCTGGTACCACACATGTGTCTCACCATGACCAGTTTTATGGCTGAGATGGGGGTCTTGCTATTTCCTGGACTAGTCTCAAACTTTCATCCTCCTGATCACTACCTCCTGAACAATTGGGATTAAAGTTATTAACCACCACAGCTAATATTCAGTGTTTTTTGATGCCTTTTTTGTTAAAGCACATTTACTCTGGTGAACATTGTGAGTAAAGGAGACTATAGAAATGGCAGAAGTGCCATGAGAGGGATTGTCATTTTGCCGTAGGTATGTAGAAAATGTTTAATAAATTCCCTCAAGTGTTTTATAACACAAATGTTCCAGCTCTTACACGAGTATAGTATAGTTGAAGAAAAAAAAAACATTACTTTCTATTTAAGAAATTAAGCTATTGCTTTTGAAGGTTATTTTGTTCTAATACCAGAGTTCCTAGTCAGCCCTTATTTTGTTTACAGGCAGATACAAAATATTTAAATAGTAACTTGTCTACTCATGTGTCAAGAACAGTTAAGATAATAGAGGAGCCCAAATGTATGCCGTAAGTATATTTATAGTTCTCATGCTTTTTAAAAAACAGGGTGGAAGTAGAGGCTCAATGGTAGAGCACCTACCTATCTAGCAAGCATGAGGCCTTGGGTTCAACTCCAGGAACACAAATAGTAACAATAACAGTAATAATAATAGTAATAATGTTAATTCATTTTGTCTTGTAACAAAATACATACAGCAGTAGCAATATCTATTGCAAAAATTTCTATAGGTGTTTAATATGTAAATCCACATTTACACACAAATACATGTATTTCTAGCCTTTTTAGGAGATGAATATCTTCAAGATGCCATCTTTATGGTTTGGCAAGGCTTAACTGCATTTTGATTTCCAAGAATACCCCTTCATTCCAGATTTAAACAGGCAATCTGTCAAAAGCAGTGTGTTACCATTACAGTGCAAAGACTTCGGTCTCTGAATGAAAACCAAAGAAGCCAGGAACCTGTAGCTGTAATACTAGCTATTCATGAGACCTGAGAATCGAGGTTCAAAGCCAATCTGGGCAGGAAAGTATGAGTCATCCTTCCAATTAAACATCAAAAACCTGGAAGTGGAGCTGTGTCTCAAGTGGTATGCTAGCCTTGAACACTGTAGCTTAGGGACAGCACCAAGGCCCTGAGTTAAGCCTCAAGACTGGCACAAAAAGTAAACATTAAAACCATTGAAAAATACTGTTCAACCACAATGAACACTTCATAGCTTGAATTTCTCCTCAGTAAGCATGAGCTCCTTGCCCTAGTGAATGGCAGTAAAAAAGAAAAAAAAAAAAGAAAGATAAAAAGAGCTTCAGTTCTATCTCTTGTTCCCCAACCCAACACAATAGGACAATGTGATGTTGCAGGTGCTGGGACCTGGATATTGAACCTCCCAGCTTTCAGAACTGTAAAAAATGAACTCCTTTACTTTTAAATGCATATACATCTATGATATTTAACAGCAATACAAATCAGACTAAGATACTTCAGAACCTTATTCATTCAGTCAGAGTATCTACACATTACCATTATTTTAAGAGAACTTGGGGAGTTGAGATGATGGTGTATCCTTGCAATCTCTGCTTCTCAGAAATCAGAGAGAGGAAAACTATTGTTCCACACCTGACTAAGCAAAAATATTAGCAAAACCCTTTCTCAAAAATAAGTGGAGACTGATGGTATAAGGTCTATAATCCCAGTTACTCCGGAGGCAGATGTAGACTAGAGGTCTGAAAACAGCATGGGCAAGAGATCCTATCTAAAAACTAAAGCAAAAAGTGGTGGAAGTGTGGCTCAAGTGGTAGAGTAGTTATCTAGCAAAAAGGCCTGAGCTCAATACCTAACCACCAGAAAATCAGAAGTGGTGCTGTGGCTCAATTGGTAGAGCACTCACCTTGAGCTGAAGAGCTCAAGGACAGTGACAAGGCCCAGAGTTCAAGACCCACAACCACCACCACCACCACCAACAACAATAGTAGTAATTCTAACATAGAAATTTGGTTTAAGCATAAAGGAACAAATAAATGAACTAGGTACACAATTGCAAAAAAATGAATAAACTTTCATTGAAACTACTTTTCTTGGAAAAGGTCTCAGTCTATAATAAAAGAAGGCTGCACCAGCTGCTTCAGAGCTGGGATTAAGACTTTTGCAATCATGCCTAGCAACAAAATGGTTTTTGATTTCTGGAGTATCTTTTTTTGTGTGTGTGCCATTTGGGGGCTTGAAATCAGGGTCTTGGTGTGACCCAGTAGCTTTTCACTCAAGATTGGTGCTCTATCACTTGAACCACAGCTTTCCCAGCTTTTACTGGCTAACTGGAGACAAGAGCCTTTCATACTTCCCTACCTAAGCAGCTTTCGAACCACAAACCCAAGATCTCAGCCTTCTGAATATCTAGGATTGTAAGTATGAGCCACCAGCACCCAGCACTATTGGTTTTATTGCTTTAAAAAGGATATGCTTTAAAGAAAATATATCAGATTCAATTTCGTGGCTTCTTTATAAAACACAAAATTCCAGATTTGTTATCTTGAATATATTTAGTTTACTACATGTGGATTATATCTCAACTTTTAAAAGCCTGGAAAGTAGAAACTGTTACCCCTAATTCAACCCCACAAAGCCATATTAACATTTACTGTGTTTCCCTGCAGTCTTATATATTTGTGCATTGCTTTTTCTGATCCTGAACTTTGTGTCTCTATAATCAATTCCTTCATAATAAAGCATAAATATTATTATGCAGAAGATATTATGTAAGTCCAACCGCAACCAGTAGCTTTCTGCTAATAACGTTTCATACTTGTTTTATTCTTTTTTAATATTAAATACCTCCCATAATGATGTATAAAATTATGGTAGACAAAAGTTCTCCATTTTTTCAATAGTACAATGTTATTACTTCTGCCAAAACAAGCATGTTTTATTTGGAGACATTCTACATGAGATATTTTAAAATCTAAACGTTTTAGGTAAAAAAAAAAATTCTCTAGTGAAAATTAATTCCTAACATTATCCTTAGAAATGCAGACAATCGTATTAAGCCAGTAAAACAGCCTCCTCAAAAGGCTCCTGGGGTGGGAACACAGGCAATCCATGTTCTGAAGAATTCAATATCACTTCCAAGTTTTCAGATTTTTGGGGTTTTTTTGTTGGTTGTAGGGTTTGAACTTTGGGCCTGGGAGCTGTCCCTGCACTCTTCAGCTCAAGGCAAGTGCTCTACCACTTGAGTCACAGTGCCACTTGCGGTTTTCTGGTGGTTAACTGGAGATAAGAGTCTCACAAGACTTTCCTGCCAGGCTGGCTTTAAACCAGCCTCCTGAGTAGATAGGGTTACAGGGGTGAGTCAGCATACAGCTTCACTTCTGAGTTTTAACCATAATTTTCAGGAAGCTTTCTGAAGTAGTACCTTCACATGTTTACATAAGCTGTGTAACCAAACTAATACTCTATTCTCAAAATCTTTATCATATAATATCCTTCACTTGCTGCCTACATCACAGATTATACAGCAGATACTATATAATTTGGATGTGTCCCTCCAAAATTCATGCTGAAACTTAATCTCCAATGCAACAGTGTTAACAAGTAAAGACTTTAGAAAGCAAATAAGACAGGAGGGTTCCTCCCTTGTGAGTGGGATTAGGACCGCTACAAAAGGTTTCCAGGCACTGAGGCTGCTTCTTGTTCTTCCCTCCCATTGGCCACATAAGGACACAATAAGGTATCAAGATCAGGCCCTCACCAGACACTGAGCTTGATCAAACTTTACATCTAAATCTTGAACCACCATCTAAAATTGTGAAAAAGAAATCTCTATTAAACTACCAATTACTGTCTGAGGTATTTGTTATAGTGCACAAAGACAGAGAAACACTACCAAGGTACAGTATTTTCAGATATCTCAATTCCCCTATAAACCAAAATTCCAATATTTCAATTTCTCCTATAAACCAAAATTCTCAAAAGAGAGAGAGAGAGAGAAGGAAAGAAAGAAGGAAAAGAAAGAAAGAGAGAGAGAAAGAAAAGAAAGAAAGTCAGTTTTCTATGATTAAAACTTCATAAACATCTGTGATGGAAAAAATTTATTTCAAAATTAATTTAGGAATAGAAAACATCTTGGAAGGGGGATAAAACCAGAAAAAAACACCAAGAATTTAGATGAATGTTTACTTCGCGAGCTTCTCAAACCCTCACTCACTCACTAATCCCCATGATGAAATTGTCTCCAAAGTGGATTCAGCCACCCCTGTAAAAAGAGAGAAAACATGTCACCTGAGGCAGAGACTTCAATAATGATTGGCAATGCAACATTATGGAGCCAAAGCCAGTTATTTGAAAACCATATCCAACTTTCCCCCAAGACAGCATTAAAAAGTGGCACACTCAACAATTAAATCTTGGAACAGAAAAGACTCTGAGTTATGATAGAGTCTCAGAAGCAGATGTATTTTAAAACTCATAATGTTCCTTTGGGAAGTATCACGTGACACAGTGTAGTATGTCTTTTAGATCATGATGTGAATTGCATAATAGGATAGTGTGATGAAAACTGTTCAGTTTGATATTAACAAACTGAGGAAAAAGAGTTGAGACAAAAATACTAGTTCTCAATAGTCACTCAAAAACCTAGTTTAATCATAACAAAAACAAAAGCAAGCTTTTCTACAGACCTTCTGCTTTTTAAAATATAAACACTAAAGTAATACTGTCAAATGTACATACATTTTAATACTACAATGCTAAATAAGCAAAAGAAAAAAAATCCCTCTATGCTAGGTGGCAATATATATTTTGTTGCTAGTATTTTAACTATATTAAATTGTGTAGTCCTAACTGAAAGACCAGAAAATACTTAACTTCTTTAAATTATTACATACTGGGTATTATTTTTGACTTCTGTAATTGTAAAAGGAAAGTATAAAGAAAAAAATGTGCTAACAATTCAACTCAATGATAAAGTCTATAGTTGTATTTAATGTGCCACCATCTCCAAATGATTTAAACAGAAATTTATGCTTTACCAAGTAGGAAAAGATTTCTTTTGATTTTGTAACTATCATAGTATATAATGAAAAGTATACATTTTCTGTGGCTTTCTTACAAAATGTCTGATTTTCAAGCAATTCTTAAGCAATAAAAAAGTCTAACTACAAGAAAGTTTTCTGAACAACTTCGTAAATGTTTCAAATGCTGCTCTGCCACTTACAGGCCATGTAACTTACATTGCTTATTCTCTCTATGCCTCAGTTTCTTCTGAGCATTAAATGAGTTCAGTCACATTAAGCAAGAATATTCTCTGGCCTAGGATTAAGTGCTTACTGCTTCAATATTCTATCCAAAGACTAGCTATTACTATTGCTATTATTACCACTAGAAAAAAAACAAGGTTTGTAAAGATTGTGGTTTAATTCAATACTCTGTGGTTTTAACAGACTTGAGGGTAGAAAACTAGGTTTTACCAGAAGTATATATTCTAGGGGCTGGGAATGTGGCTTACTGGTATGGTGCTTGCCTAACATGCATGAAGCCCTGGGTTCGATTCCTCAGTACCACATAAACAGAAAAAGCCAGAAGTGGTGCTGTGAATCAAGTGGTAGAGTGCTAGCCTTGAGCAAAAGAAGCTCAAGGACATTGCCCAGGCCCTGAGTTTAAGCCCTAGGACTTGCAATTTTAAAAAAAGTATGTATTCTAGAAGTAAAGGACTTGCAATGAAAAAAAAAAAAGTATGGATTATAAATAACCAAACAGGCTTGCTTCAGAACTCATAATCTTAATATGGCAGTCAGTCAATGATGTCTGGCAAGAGAGATAAAAATATAGTGCCAACTGAAGGTTGGGGAAAGAAAACTGTTAGGCTGCTATGTTATACTGGAGGGCAAAACTAAGTGAGAGCAATGACTAGTAAACAAACTCCATGTCACTAAAGCATATGGAGTGGGAAGCAAGAAGAGCTGACTAGAAGAGGTTTTTATGCCACTTCTTTCTTACTGATTAGGCAATTGTAGTCCAGTGGTAGTCTCCGTTTTCTGAATTCTACTGCCATATTCTCTACAACATCTCCCAATTCCAGAACTAACATTTCTCATTAGTAACATTAAAAGGGATTTCTGAACTGAGATAGATTTTAATGCCTTGCTTCTTTTCAGCTCTTACTCTTCATGATCCTAAAATGTCACTTTGTGGTACTTTTGCTTAGTAACTAAACAACTTAATTTTACCTGGTAGTAGACATTTTGTCACTGAAAAGGGCACCTCCTCGTACCCACTACCAATAGTTCATTACAGTAACAACTTCAATTCCCAATGAAATCCTTTACTCAGGGCCTTACCTGAATTAAACCATCAATCCAGCCCAAGTAAGAACTATTCCCCTCAAGGGGCACACTAGAAACAGAGAGGTTAAGAAAACTGCCCACAACTCTAACAACTATTAAGTAACAAAAAAGAGACTATGAATGTAGGCAATGTGGTTCAAAGACAGAACTGTCAAAATATTGATATTCACACAGAGCGTATTTCTTTTCCACCTTAAAAATCAACACCATAGTGAATAAAGAAGTGTATTTGAATTCTGGTTCTGTCACTGAATACTTCCTTCACCCTGTAAAGTTAAACTCATAAGCCAGGCACCAATGGCCCGTAATCCTACCTACTCAGAAGACTTGAGATCTGAGGATAGAGGTTCAAAGCCAGCCTGAGTAGGAAAAAGCCTATGAGACTCATCTCTAAGTAACTACCTCAAAAAAGCTAAAAGTGGAGCTGTAGCCCAAGTGGTAGAGAGCTAGCCTTAGCAAAAAAAAGCTCAGGGATAGCATCCAGGCCTTGAGTTCTAGCTTTAGGACCAGAACACGCACACACGCACGCACTTGCCCGTGCGTGCACACGCACACACGCGCACACACACACACTCACATAAAAATTCTCTGAGTCCTAGTTCACAGAGTTGCTGTCAATACTATGTAAGATACAAAAATCTTTTAAGGCACTGGTACCACATAAGACAATAAATATCAATGGACATTAATAGACTCGACTCAATAAACAGATGAGAAAAAATATCTCTGTATTAATGAAACAAATTGTGAATTCAACTGTTTAACATTTTTATTTATTCCTAGATAGTATATTTTATAAAGTTTACTTACACAATGATGTTATTAATAGGGATATGGATCAATTTTACAAAGAAGCCAATGAAGCCCATTATTGCAAATCCTATTGCTGTTGCCATGGCAATCTTCTGGAATTCTAAATGTAAAAAGGCACATTAAGTTTTTTGCATTGTCATTTAAAGTATAGGAGAAAATATTTTAGTGGCATAAACTTATAATGTATACTTTTCCTCACTAGCAGTACACGGTTAAAAAAAAAAAGGTAAACATGTTTGACAGGTTTCTCAATTCCATACTTTGGTAACACACACACACATACACAGTGCATTCTGTTATAGTGATTTCATCAATAGGCCCTGAAAACATCTGTCCATCTCAGCAAATGATCAAACAATCAAAAGATAAAGGATGTAAGATAGGATGAACTGCATGTTTCTTTAAAAATTTAATATAACAATTTTATTGTAATAGTGTATAAAAGCAGAATCATAACTTCTGTGGTACATTAAAAACAAATGATCTAGTGCCAATAGGAAGGCTTGAAGAATCAAATTAAGTCAAGCACAATTTTGTGTAAAGTTTCACAACTGGTATGTTTCATTTTCATTTCTTCAGGGAAGCTTGCTCTGACTACCTACCTAGATTAGTCTCTTACTACCTGGCATATCTTCCCTCATACTTACAAAGGCAGTAATTAACTGTTAATGAGACTACTATACTATAACATGAACAAAAGTAGAAACACAAAAGCATGACAAATAATAAATTTTCAAGCTTGGCAACAAATATATTGCTGGATTCAGGTTTTTTTGTTTGTTTGTTTGTTTGTTTTGGGTCTGGCCGTGAGGCCTAAACTCTGGGCCTGGGCACTGTCCTCAGCTCTTCAGCTCAAGGCTAGCGCTCTACCACTTGAGCCACAGCACCACACTTCCGGCTTTTTTCTTTTTGCTTATGTGGTGCTGAGGAATCGAACCCAGCACCTCATGCGTGCAAGGCAAGCGTTCTACCACTGAGCCACCTTCCCAGCCCCTCACATCAGGTTTTTGTTCCAGGTTCAAGACAGCTCAGAGAGGACTCCAAAGGTTTTTCCAGAGTAGAAATATGAAAGACACTAAAAATTCTAACATCATAAATTATGACAACTTATCTGTGACAGGAAAAATAAGGCCATGATGAACATTTTTAAATTCAAAACAGAAAATCTAGTAACTTTGTACATAAGAAATGACAATGATCTAAAACAATAACGTAAACTAAAACAAATCAGTGAAAGTGTTGACAAAAGTAGTACAATGGTCATTATGTGTATGTGTGTGGTGTGTGTGTGTGTGTTTATTTGTATGTGTGGTGCTGAGGACAGAATCAGGTAATTCTATCACAGAGGTACATCCTAATGGAACCATTACTAAACAGGAAGATGATTAATATGTGATTACCTTTTCTATCGGGTTTGGTGCATCTTTTAACCAGCCGAATTGAATCCTTTACAAACTGCCGACTTGGCTCAACAAACTGCATTACCTGATCCATGATTACCTGCTTAAAAAATTTAAAAAACACAAAATGAGAAAACAGTATTCAATATGTGTGTGTGTGAAAACAGAACTAGGAAAATGAAGGCATGGGTGGGGTTGAGAGAGATGGGAAGGGTTTGGAGATGGTTGCAGATGGGAGAATGAAGAAAGGGGTGACCCTCAGCAAGGTACATTATACTCATAAACTGGCATGCTGAATTGAAACTCCTTTGTACAACTAAAGATAATCTTAAAATTTTTAAGGTATTGTAAAAGAAAAAAAAGAGATACTAACTAGTATTATTTATCATACAAGAATTTGCTGAAGTGATATGAGACCAACCATGAATTCATACCTGACAGCTCATTCCATCTTATGTAACAAAACGAATACTGTAAAATTTGACACTATGTTTGTAAATTCCAGGAAAATGTCAAATATAGTAAGAAAAGCACAGTTTTATCCACGTTATCATTTACAAGGGACACTTTCAATATCACATGTCTGCCTCTATTACAGGGTCAAGTAACAACAACACACCCATTCCCTACCCACTCTGCAATTCTCACTTATCCTTTTTTGTATTTTAAGCGATGCAGAAATCACTAAGTCTAGTGCAGTGAATGCCAACTATGGTGCTGCAAGAATCTAAAATGAATACAAACCTAAATTCCAACTTGAATGTCATTTTAAAAAAATACAGTTTATACAATGTACTTAAGGAAAAATACAATGTGAGGGATGACAGAGACAAGAAAATTTTCAAAAACCAGAGACTGGCTAAACCAAATGGAATCCTTGCCTGATGTGAATATCTAACTATCCAGATTTTTTTCCCCCTGTTTTAATTCCAAACAACCATGGTGTTAAACAAAATTGTTTCACTATTATCTTCGTGATCTACTGCATGGGCACGATTAAAACACAGAGAAGTACTGAAGAAGAAGGAAAAAAAAAACTAGCTAAATCACTATGCAGATTCTGAGACGCTATGAAACGTTCAGGTTTGGGCACACCTGTTGGGGAGGCAGTCGATCGATTCCTTGAACTTTACTACCCGGTTTAAATAGCTTGGAGAGCCGCTGGTATGACAGCTCACTGGGCCAAGCGCTTAGAACACGTAGTGGGAAACATAACCTAAGCTTGAAAGACTTCGGGTGCACAGGGGAGGTTCCTCAAACATTCTGGGGGCGAGGGGGGGGGGCGGTGTTCGCCTGTTTCCCTCAGTGTTTCCCTTTTTGTTCTGGAGCGCTGAATGGTCTTCAAATCCACAGTAGACCAAACGCCGCCCTCCACGTCCCAGACGCTCAACCAACTCTGCAAAGCACCGAGGATCGCGACCGCACAACTCGGACGGGGCCGAGTTCCCCACGGGCGCGCAGCCCAGCGCTGCCATCGGACGGCGTCCCGCAGAAGGCTCTGGAAGCCCCCAGCAAAGAGCCATAACGGGGAAGAGAAGCGGTGGCTCCAGGGGCACAGCGTCGGCCTGGACTTCAGAGACAGCGACCAGGTCCCGAGTTCACAGGAGCGACAGCCGCAGACAGCGGACTCCGCTGCGGGCCTCCCACCCGGGCACGCGGGCGGCCCACCCCGCGCCGGCTCCAGGGTGGTCAGCGGCCACCGGGGGTTTTCCCTCCACCGGAGGCCGTGTGGGGCCAGAAGGTCAACGGCCGGAACCCAGGTCCCACTCTGCCCACCGCCACACCAGCTCGCCCCTAGCGAGGACCCTCGCCCCCCCCAACCCACCCGCAGGGAGACAGACCGTCACCTACCGGGCGGCCAGCCGTCACGCCAGCGACACGTAGCACTAGGGCTGCCGGCGGCCCACCGGAACCGGAAATGCAGACGCTACGCACGGCCCGCCCTCGCTGCTCCGGCCAATTGGGTGGTTCTGCGGAGTCGTCAGTGCGCAGGCGCGAACAGGCCAGCTTGTCAGCCTGTTTTTTTTTTTTTGGAATCAGCTGCAGCAGGGGCGGAGCGTTGAAAGCGTCATGGTGAAGCGTCGAAGGCTGTGGGCGGGGCGACGGGGAACGACTCGTGGAAGCGTCCAAGGATATGGGCGTGACGTCGAGGGTGGTGGGCGGGGCGTGAAGGGCGGTGGGCGGGGCGTCTGGAGCGTCTTGACTTGGCCGTCCCCCTTTTTCTGGAGAGTGACGTTTCTCCGCCCCCCATTTCTGGACTGTCGGTCGGACCTCCTCAGGCCGACCTCAGGCTTTTGGCATAGGCAGACCCTCATCTTTTTGCGGCCTTTGCTGAGTCTGGTATCTTATTGGACCCCAACTAGGGAATCTTCTCAATGGACTCCACTTGAGGAAATGATGGATTTTTCTTAAATCCTGCTTCCTACCATCCTACTTTTGGATCGTGTGTGTGTGTGTGTGTGTGTGCGTGTCCTTGCTGTACACTCTTGTTGTGTGTCCATAATATTGTTGATGAATGAGGCTGATAACAATATGATAGAATGCATGACCGATCTAATTGAAAACAACCACTCCCCTGCGCTGTCAATCATGGAAATACGCTGGAACAGGGGCCATCATTTTGAGTACTCTAGGTATGCGTGAAATAATTATGCTATTGACATAGTGCCTCTGCTTTGCAGGAAATATTATAAATCCAGGCATTTGGTGACTGGTGAGCCCACCAACAGGACAACTTAGGCGCTTGGAATAAATCATTCTTGGTACAATTATTGTTTGAGCCCTTAATGTGTTTAATGCACTGCTGCGTGTTGTAAATAAGCCCAAGATGGTGTGCCATACCCTTTTGGAGTGTATGGCCCAGTAAGGGAATCTACCATATACAGAGGTATAGGTTGAGGTAATGACTGAGTCTGACCACCTACAATACAATGGGACAAGGTATACACAGTAACTATGTACAATATATAGAAACTTTAAAATACATGTTCCTGACCCCTTAACCACAATGTATTTAACCAATATCTGGAATTTTCTGGGTTAGATGTTTACATTTACATACTGAGGTTTAAGAACCACTAAGAATTCTCATATCTCCCTAGATACAATGCACTCTCAGCTTCCTCTGAATCCCTATGTGTTTCTTCAGATACCCTGGTTATTTATGTACCATCATCAGGATAAGAGAGGTCAAGAAATATCTAGAACCTGGGCTTTGAGTTGTTTTACTTTACTTCATACCCACCATATCTTGCAGTCAGTAATTCTGTGAAACAGGTATTGTCTCCGGCATTTTGCTTTGACATGCAACACAAAACTATTAGTCACACCAAAACTATTAGTCACACCATTTTTCCAACACATTTCCATCTTGCCTTAGGATATTTCACCTCATCTTTGAGAATTATTAGACAGAAGAGCCAAGTCAGACAATGCCATTCAGGAACTCAACCTCCAGTAGATACATGTCATCCTACTTTGTCCAATGTATGGAATCTACAACACCAAGAACAAAGCCTGTATAAATTGTGGATTTTAGGTGATTATTAGGTGTCAATGTAAATTCATCAGTTGTAACAAACATTCCATTTGGATAAGAACTTTTGATCATATGTCAGGGTAGTGAGTGAGTACCTAGGAGTTCTCTGTATGTTTTTCAGTTTTGCTTTGAACCTAAAACAAAGAAATAAAGCCTTGGGCTGGGAAGGTGGCTCAGTGGTAGAGCTCTTGCCTTGCATGCCTGAGGCCCTGGGTTCGATTCCTCAGCACCACATAAGCAAAAAGAAAAAAGCTAGAAGTGGCACTGTGGCTCAAGTGGTAGAGTGCTAGCCTTGAGCTGAAGAGCTGAGGGACAGCGCCCAGGCCCATTGTTCAGGCCCCACCACCGGACTCCCCACAAAAAAAGAAAGAAAGAAAGAAAGCCTAAAAGGATTCAAATCATGCAATGATTTTTCTGACCAGTCTTAAACTAGACATCTACATTTAAATAAAAATATTACTGAAAATCCCCAACTATGGAGGATTATGTTAAACAGCATATTTGTATAATGATACATAGGTTAAAGAAGAAACCAAAAAGGAAATTTGAAAATAATTTGAACTGAATGACAATGAAATTACAATATATCATTACTGCCAGACACTACCACACATACTCAAGAATGCTTGAATGTGCAAAGTATAGCAATTCAGATTTGTGTAAAAATGTAACTAGAAACCCCATACATGGTTACGTGTGTAGAATGGTATACTACTCTTGAAGAAAAGGTTTCCCAGTTTGTCATAAAGCATATAGCACCTGATACCCACAATTTCAGTTCTGATTACTTACTCAAAAAATAAAAAATTTACAGCAATGTTTATAACAGCTTTATTCATAGTAGCAAAATAAAGCCCTAAACAGTAGGATTGGTAAAGATGTAAGTTTGGTAAAGATGTAAGTATAGTGCCACAGTGGAATACCACTCCATGATTGAGAAGGGAACAAAAGAGCTATTTAAACCAACAGTGATGGATATAAGAAAATGGGCGGGTGCTAGGGGCTCACATAATCCTAGCTAGGAGGTTGAGAACTGAGGATAGTGGTTCAAAGCCAGGCTGAGCAGGAAAGTCTGTGAGATTCATATCTCCAATTAACCAACAAAAGGCTGGAAGTAGTGCTGTGGCTCAAGTGCTGAAACACTAATCTTCAACACAAAAGCTCAGGAACAATGCCCAGGCCCTGAATTCAAGACCAGGGCCAACCCAAAACAAATTGATTCACCTTTTGTTTCCTCTGTGTGTGTGGGAGGAGGGGGGAGAGAGAGAAAGGAGAGGGAGAGGAAGGAAAGAAGGAAGGGAGGGAGGGAGGGAGAGAGGGAAGGAAGGAAGGAAGGAAAGGAGGAAGGGAGGGAGGGAGGGAGGGAGGGAGGGAAAGAAGGAAGGGAAGGGAAGGGAGGAAGGAAGGAAGGAAGAAAGGAGAGAGAAAGGAAAGAAAGAAAAATGGAAAGAAAGACAAGAAACAAAAACAAGAAATAAAGAAAAAGATTGAATGGAGGAAGCTTTTACAAAAGTGCACACTGCATTATTCCATTTATAGGCAGTTCTGTCATGGCACATACATGGTAGCAAAAATAATCACAAATGATAACAGTGCTTACCTCTGGGAAATGAACAGAGGAGCACAGCAAGGCTTGGAAGTGAAAGTAATATTCTGTAATTTGACAAGGACTAAGGTTATGAAGGTGTCTGAGTCATTATGGGCTGCTATAACAGACTATAAAAAGTGGATGATTAAAAGACAATGTTTATTTCTCATGGTTTTGAAGGCTGAAAGTTGGGAGATCAAAGTACCCACCTGGTTCAAGTCTTGGCACAGGCTCTTTTAGTGGTTTACAGATGACAGCATTTTATCCTCACATGGTGAAAATGAATGTATAAGAGTTATCTTCCTCTTACAAGTACACAAAGCCCCATTGTGAAGACTTCATCATCATAGTCCTGATGTCTTTACCTATGACGCAACTGATTTGCATTATGGTAAGTCATGGTAAGGTTCAACATGGGAATTTTGGAAGAAAGTATCAGTTCATAGCAAATAGGACTTTTCCATTCCGTACATTCCACCTCACAAAATAAAAAATTGTGGAGCAAAGTCTGAGCTCCAGTTGAATGAAACTACTGACCTATTTAGGAATGAAATTTATCAAGGTCTACAACTTCATTTGATTTAAAAAGTAATTTTGTGGACAGATAAAAGTACTGATAAGTGATAAAACTGATCACAACTCATAGTTGTTGGTGTATGACTATTCACAGAATAGATTCTCTCTTTGAAATTTTATGATACAAAAAGATCGATGCAGATTAATAAAGTTATAAAAAATTCATTTTGACATGAGTAAGGATGATTGCAAACCAAATGCATACATAGCAGAAATTTCAAATTACTTAATTTAAAAGTATTGATGAAATGATGTTGAGATTAAAAGCTGAGTTGATGTTCCATTTATAGTCTTGAATCCCCACCTAAAGCAAGAAATGTTAAAGAAAAAGAAAAGGATCTATGAAGAACCAAGATCTCCAATGCAACTACCTTTTATGGTATATATTACTTCACTGGTGTCATGCAAAAAAAGGTAAACTGACACACAGATATGATGTATAATATACATGTAGTTGAAGTGTTATAAAATTATGAAAACAATAATTGTTTCCCAGGAAAAATTAAGACTAGACATAGACACAAATATAAAGAGAATATTTTATAGCTAATGTGATCAGGCCAAATAAAGTTCCTCTTTCTCACATCTTTTGAAAATGAAGTGGCATTTTTAGTACTAGGAAAAATTGTTCTCTAATTTTGTCAAAGCATAATAAGTAGAATATGACCACGGAGTGCCCCAAGAGATTTAGATAGCATGTGCTATGTTGCCAATTCCAGTAAACCTTTTTCTTTGATTCATCTTGAAAGATTTTGGTGCATTCTTCATCATTTTATTGATAAAACAATAAAGATTATGGGTCTGAGTCTGCCCTAATGGACTTCTTTTCCTGTATATCATTAGGAGTTTTTAACTGCCCCAACACATACAAATAAATGGTAATTAATAGTGTGTTCATATTTTGCAATCATTTCCAACATAAATTTTATGACGTATTCATCACTTAGAAAAGAAACTCCATAGAACCAGTGGTAGTCATTCCTGGTTTTTTTCCCCTATGTCTCTCTCCCCAGATTGCTGTCCCCTAACAACCTAAATTCCTTTTGGTGCTAGAGATCAAACCCAGAGCTTTGTTTATGCTAGCAAGCACTATATAACTACATCCACAGGCAAGGGCTCATTTTTTAAAAATTCCTCCTACTCATCTGTAATTACTATCTTTCAAATAACAGCTCCTTATTCTTCCTATCCCTCCCAGCTTCACTAACCATTTTACTATCTCATTCATTGAGATCAACTTTACTAGATGTCATCTGTGAGTGAGTTTATACAGTATTTGTTCTTTCTATGTCTGGCTTATTTCACCCAACATAATGTATTTCCAGTTCTTCAGTGTTACCACAAATAATAGAATTTCATTTCTTTTTATGGGCAAATAGTATTCCATTGTGCATACATACCACATTTTAAAAAATCTATTCATCTTGTTTCTGCTTTGTGAACTGGGTTGTATAAACAGGAAAGTATACATCTCTAGCGTACTGATTTTAATGGTACCACCACTTGGAAGATAGCTTGGCATATTTGTTGCAGTCTTCCATACCATCTAGCAACTACATTCCTTAGTATTAAATAAGAGGACAGTTTATACTGACACATAGATACCTACAACTGATTTCAGCAAATTCATTATTACCAGGCCTTGGAGGCAAATATGATGCCTTGTAATAGATGAATGATTAAATGGTACATCTAGACAACATAATGATACTAAATGCTAAAAAAAATAGGTGATCAAGCCACGAAAAGATACTGAAAAGATGAAATTCATATTGCTAAGTAAAAGAAGAATCTACTTTGAAAAGACTTCATAATGGGTGATTCAAACTAGATTGCATTCTGGAAATAGCAGAACTATAGTTAGTAAAAAGATTAGTGGTTGACATTGAGACCAAGGAAGATACTCTTAGGAGAGGAACAGAAAGGTGAAATGCTTATGTGCATTTGACCACACAAAATAATATTTATCAAAATGAACTCAGGAAATGGAAACAAGAGGGCTTTTTCTTTTTTTTGTTTTTGTTTTCTTTTTCTTCTGTTCATTCATTTATATGTCCTTGGGAGTATAAAGGGAGGCACAAAAATGGAGGTACGTAGGAAATTTCAAACAGTACCTGGGAAACCTAGTGTTTCTCCTACCTCTTCCTGTAATATTTTCATGGTTGAGGTCTTTAATGATTTAGAATTGACTCTGGTGCACCATGTTATATAAGGTTCTAGCTTCAGTTTTCTACACTTGGATAGCCAATTTTGCCAGCACCATTTGTTGAAGAGGCTATCTTTCTTACAACCTGTGTTTTTGGCTCTCTTATCAATAAATATTAGGTGACTATATGTTTGTGGGCTTATTTCTGGGTCGTCTATTCTGTTCAATTGGTTCTCAGACCTATTCTTGTGTCAGTACTAAGCTGATTTTATTACTATGGCTTTATAATAGAGTATGAAATTCAGTATTGATATTCCTCCAGCACTGTTCTTCCTGCTAAGAATTGTTTTTGCTATTCAGCATTTTTTTAAATTCCATATAAATTTTAGGATTTCTTTCTCTATTTCTTTGAAGTAAGTTACTGGGATTTTGCATTGAATTTGTTATTTGCTCTGGGCAGCAGTGCCATTTTTATTATGTTAATTCTTCCCATCCAAGAGCATGGGAGGGTTTTTCCATTTCCTTCAATCTGCCTCAATTTTTTTTCAGATTTTTAAAGTTTGTACAATAAAGGCCTTCACTTTTTTGGTTAGGTTAATTCCTAGTTTGTTTATTTGCTTTTAGGCTATTACAAATGGAGCTGCTTTTGTTATTTCAGTCTCACTCTTCTCATTGTTGGCATACATAAAATCTACTGATTTTTGTAGGTTGATTTTTTTAACTACTTTGCCAAAGTTTTGGATCAACTCATATTAGTTTGGGTGAGGAATCTTTAGGATAGTTTTAAAACACTAGGCATAGGTTGAAACTTCCTAAGATCCAGAATTACAACAAATCAAAGAAAGACTAGATACATAGGATTGCAGCCAACTGAAGCACATCTACACAGCAAAGGAAAGAGCCAACAAGATAACTAGAAAACCTTCAGAATGGGAGAAGATTTTTACGAGCTTTACATCAGACAAGGGTCTCGTATCTAAAATATACTTAGAGCTCAAAATATTAACCCCCCCAAAATAAGCCCTCAAAAACTCAGCAACACAATAAATAAATGGGGGTAAAGACTGAGAGACTTCTTACAAGATGAAGTATGAATGGCCAATAGACACATGAAGAAATGTTCGATATCTCTGGCCATAAAAAATGCAAATCAGAACAACATTGCAATTCCACTTCACCCCAGTTAAAATGGCCATTATCAAGAAAACTGACAATAACCAGTGCTGGAGGGGATGCAGACAAAAGGGAATGCCTTGTTGGTAGGAGTATAAATGTGTTCAACCACTCTAGAAAACAGTGTGGAGGTTCCTCAAAAGACTACACATAGAGCTCCCTTATGACCCAGCAATCCCACTGCTGGACATATATCCAATTGACCATAAACCAAGCTACACTAAAGCCACCAGCATGATCATGTTCATTGATGCATTGTTTACCATAGGTAAGACATGAAATCAACCCAGATGCCCCTCAGGGCACAAACAGAGCAAGAAAATGTAGTATATATACACAATGAAATTCTACTCATCCATCAGAAAGAATGATATTGAACCAATCATAAGGAAATAGGAAGACTTGGAAAAAAAATTGTACTAAGTGAAGTAAGACAGATCCAAAGAAACATACATTGCATGGTTTCTCCCATTTACGGTAATTAGAATGTGCCTATAAAGTAAACACACTGAATGATTAAAAAACATACTGGGACAAGATAAATTATACAGGTCTCTAGACATTCACACACTGAGTCAAAAGGAGGGTTTGCATTGCAACGGATCTCAAAGGTTCAATAGCTGTGTGCATATGATCCTATAAAATAAGATTTGTTAAATAAACTCCAAGAAAAGGAAACAATATTGTTGCTGTTGTTGTTGTTTCTGTTGCTGCTGATTTTGTTTTCTTTTTCTTTTTTTGTAGATAGTATGTGGAAAATGAACTGTACATCTTGTGAGTGGGATGGGAGGGAAAAACTGGGAGAGAGCAAGGGAAAGAGAGACATGGTTGAAGAATTGTACTCATGACCTGATTCCTGATGAACTGTAATTCCTGTGAATATCATCTCTACAATAACAATGAAATATATTTAAAATGGAAGGGCAAATGGGGAATAAATGCAGCAGTTGTTCTCTCTACACTAGGTTGAAAATGAACTCTACAACTTGTAGGTGAGGCCCTGGGTTCGATTCCTCAACACAACATAAGCAAAAAGAAAAAAGCCGGAAGTGGCGCTTTGGCTCAAGTGGTACAGCGCTAGCCTTGAGCTGAAGAGCTGAGGGACAGCGCCCAGGCTCAGAGTTCAGGCCCCACGACCGGACCCCCCAAAAAAAGAAATGTACTCTTTATCTGATTTACATAACTGTAACTCCTCTGTCCATCACCTTTATAATAACAATAAAATTGTTTAAGTAAATAAACAAAATAATTAGTTAAAAAAAAGATTAGTGGTTGATTGCCAGGACCGGACTTGGAGGGAGAATTACTGAAGCACAAATTTTTAGCGTAGTTCTAAGTTCTGTATGACATTATAGTGGTGGCACATGACATTATATTAGAACTGTACTCTTTGTGCATGTTAGTAACCTTACCATATTAGTTAGCTAAGTACAATAAGCTCTGGTATAAGATATTGTAAGCTGGGAGCCGATGGCTCATGCCTGTAATCCTAGCTACTCAGGAGGCCGAGACCTGTGGATCATGGTTCAAAGCCAGCCCATGCAGGCAAGTCTGTGAGACTCTTTTCTCCAATTAACTACTAGAAAACCAGGAGTGGGACTGTGGCTTATGTGGTAGAGCACTATCCTTAAGCTAAAGTGCCCTGGCCCACAGTTCAAACCCCATGACCAACAGAAGAAGAGGAAGAAGAACAAGAGGAGGAGGAGGAGAAGGAGGAGCAGGAAGAGGAGGAGCAGGAGGAGGAGGAGGAGGAGATATTGTAATAGACAAAGTATGCAGGGAAGATATATAAATAGTTATGATAGTTCTCTACTTTTTTTTTTTGGTAACCTAAACCTACTTTAACAATATTGTAAGTTTAGCATCTACAGGTGATAGAGAGAAATTAGTCATTCCATTGTTTTGTTTCCCTTATGTTTTTCCTTTATGTGTAAAATTGTACTTAAGCAACAATGAGACTCCTGCACTTTTTCCTTCAACTAATCATTTTTGTCAATATTCTGAGTTTAGTACGTTCCAAGACAAAGTAGTTGACCGAGATCTGTTTGGTCCCATTTTAGTTATAGCAAGTTGACTTAGCTGAAGAGGGTAAGTGATCCTGACCCCTCCATTACATTCCACAGGACTTAAATACTGAAATAAGATAGTATCCACTCACACTTTCTTTACATTGTATAGTATATGGAGAATATCATGGGCTGTTTATTCCATAAAGTTCACTTGTTGAAGTTCTAACCCTAGTATCTTAGTAGGTGATTGTGTATTTGGAGACAAGGTCTTTAATTTATTCTTGGAAATTCTATTTTGTGGGACTTCTACTCTATTTATTTAGCTGTCTTCCCTATGCTATTATTATCTCTATGTATTTATCTTTCAGTTTTATGTTTATATAACTTAACTGAAAAAAGAGCTTTTAAAATTTATTATACAGATTTTAAGTTCAACAAGGAAGACCATAATAAAGTCATATCTTTTATTTTACAGCTTCCTGGGAAGCTCTGTTTGGCATATCCCCTCTCCTTAGTGTAACTGAATTATCTTCGGAGCCCTCTATTTTTTTTTTCAGAATGCTGTTTGTCTCCATGGGACTGTAGCTTGGAAACTGTGCTGATTTTACATAACCTGAGCATATTGGGGAAAGGCAGAGTGCCAGTTCTAGCTGTATTCTATTTTCTCTTCTGAAATCTGACCCGGTTCTAACCTAAAATTCACTTGGTCCAAAGCATACTCACTTTAACATGGAGGAAAAGAGTACCCTGGTCTCTTCTAGTATTTTTCCAGTTCTACATAGACCCAGTGTCTCTCTTTCCTCCACTCTATGTCTTGCTGTAGATGTTTCTACTCTTAACATTTTTATTCCAAATTTCCCTTCTCAACTCCTTAAAATGACTCATTAAAATCAGAGTCATCAATACCTGGTAGTGTCAGAGTCAACTTAAAAGCCAGAAGCTTTGCTGGGTCCTGTGAATTAAAAGTCTCCCAACTTTGTATCCGTGTCCTTATCTGAGCTGTTCTCTGTTACAATTAACTTTACAGTCACCAAAAGAGACCAGATTCAATGATAACCATCTTGTATGGAAGGCAAACTGCCCCCTTAAGAAAACAATGTCATTATTATCTTAAACCAAACAGGCTCATAAAACAGGAGACCACTTTGTTCCTTATTCCAGTAATAAAGTGATAATAACTTCTATGAAAATCCTCCTGGGAAAGTTCCAAGTTCCTGCAACTTGGGACTTTCTTAACTATGAGTACCTTTCTCATCTCCAGCCCCTAATTCTCCCTACTTAATATAAAACACAATGTCTTTACCTTGGAAGATAATGAAGTACTGCTGTCTTCTCATGGCTGCCTTTTAATAAATCTTTCTCTGCCCTTTATCATATCTTTTATTGGGCCTATGGGGATGAGTGGCTGGACCTAATTTGGGACTTATTTGGGCCTTGGTCTAAAACCTGGTTTCAGTAGATGGTCCACTACTTCCTGGCTTCCAAGATGACTGTAAAGGGACTGCAGGTAAGAATTATGCAAGGCAAAATGGAGGAGGCTAGATGCTTCGCCTTTCTGCTGCTTCTAGTGAACTACAGGGTCCAAGGAAGGAATCACTACTCTTAGCAAAAAGGAGACTTTTAAGCAACTCCTATAATTTCTCCCTTATGTTTGAAGGTTCCTCAATCTTGAGGGCATTAAACAAGTGTGACTTTACACAAGAAGGGGCCAAATAGAAGAAATGTACTTGTTTTAGCCTAAAACTAGAAACACCATGAGAGAGCAGAATACAGAAGTAAAGACAACCAGAGGCCATCCAATAAAATAAATTGCATAAGAGATCTTCTTTCAAACAACTCTATGAGCACAGACTACTAAAGAGATGCACTTGGAGCTATTGGAATCAATCATTCCTATCTCTACTTAAATAGAAGATCATGAGATGCACCTGGGAGGGCTTTTAATGTAAGATATGCATTTGTGCATAACACCTCTCCTTCTTGGAAGGAATGGAACAACAGACTCCATTTAGATTTTGGCAGTTTCCTCACTTTTTCAAGCACTTGTTCTTTCAATTCTTTATTTCTGAACAGTTTTCTCTGAAGATTTTACTGGTTAATCACCTTGTGGTTACTGAAAGTACATTATCCCTGAGATTCGATTTTTCCCTAGATGATCTAGTCTTCTCTCTAATAGCAGGGAAGGGACAGAGCATAAGGGAATCCTTGTCAATAAGACCCTTTTGGTCAAATTTAAGTCACAAGAGATTATAAGGAATAACTTTTAGGCTGGGCTCACCTGACATTTTTATTAAGTCTCATTCTGTTGGTCTTAAAGGTGATGCCCTAGTATTTAAAAAGCTCTGCTCAGATTTGTATTGTTAGAAACTTCTGGCAGAGGATGACCATCTGACAGGTTTAAAGTTTTACAGAAAATACAGAATAAAACCAATAAAAAGCAAATGCTAACAAAATATTGTCTCATCTGACAAATAACTACTTGCTAGGGTAATTTTCTGTGGGTTTGTAATGGGTTGCAAATGTTCTAATGGACCAAAACTGTAATGCTAAACTTAGAATAACTATGGTTACTCTTTTAAAGATTAAAAAAAATCCAGGTTTGCAATTGATAAAAATAATCAAATTATTTCTATAGAATACATCAGTTTGTATAATTGTGAATGACAGCATTTTGTCAGCCTCATAAAACTCTCCTTGTTACAAGGAATATATAGACACATGCCTGCAAAACAAAACATCACTAACAAATTTAAGTTTGAGCACACTAGTATGGTGAAGTGTTCTCCTGTTACATTTTAACCTTTACATTTTAAACATTTAGAAAACATAAATAAATACAGTAAATATAGAAAGGCACCAACAGTAATTATTATCAAAACATCTACACAGATATTACACATAAATTTACATCTTTTGGGTTTGATTTTTGTTTTTGCTAGTCCTGGGGCTTGAACTCAGGGCCTAGGTGCTGTCCCTGAATTATTTTTGCTCCAGGCTCTACCACCTGAGCCACAGTGCCACTTCTTGCTTTTTCTGCAAATATTACTAGATCTGACAATATTCTTAATACAACTTTGTTATAATAGACATAGAAAATCAAGTGTATTGGAGATCAGAATCTCGTGGGCTTTTCTCCTAGTGCTGGCTTTGCACTTCAGATCTCGGTCTTCTTAGTAGCTAGGATTACAGGTGTGAGCCACCAGCACCCAGCTATCTTTTATTCTTAAGGTGAAATTTATAAACTTTGGCTAGATAAGATAATATCGATACAAGCACCAAAAAAATAAAATGTTTAGATCTCTTACAAGTTAGGGAACAGTGCTAGTGACCCCAGAGTGTTATCTCCTAATGGACAAGTGTGTATCATATATTCAGGGGCAGTCATTCAGATGACAAAGAGATTTTAAATAGCAGGGCTGCTCAATTTACAAATTAGTTCTTTGTATGGTATTAATTATTAACATTATATTGACCACTTTTGTATGTTGTAGGTGAGACACCACACATTTTGGAGGAAAGGGAGCATTAGCTGGTTATTTTATACATGCTAACTTGGTTGTTTTTACTCTACACATTTGCACAGCATACAGATTAAGTTGAGGCAGAGTTCTACACACTTCTAGTCATAGACATTTAAGGAACTAATTGTATTAGAATTAATCAAAATAATTGCTTGTTTCACAACATTTGTAAGGGGCTCATTTAAAGACATTTGCACAGATATTTAAATGAACTCAAATTCAGATAAGGTTCAGTTTAAAATGCCAGCACTTTTGTTCATAAAAATGTAATATCTTCCCCTAAGCTAGTTTTTGTGTGCAAATATTACTAGATCTGACAATATTCTTAATACAACTTTGTTATAATAGACATAGAAAATCAAGTTTAAATTTTGTACCAGTACATTAAATGTTAACCTTAGAACAATTTTAAAGTGATTCTTGAATTATAGTTAACTTAATCCCATACACATAAGCATTTTATGTTTTATTTTTTATATAGCTAAGAAGTACTCATATATTCTGCACAACTTTCCTTTGAGCCTTCTGATTTTTGTCCAAGCCTATTTTTTCCTCCATTGTGGAATAATCTTTTTGAACCTTGTTCTGTAGACGTTGTGAAACTTGGGGAAAGGCTCTATTTCCATTCTTTCTACTCAGCGTTGCCCTGAAAGTCTTAGGCACTGTAGCTGGTGAAAACAAGCAAGACAGCAAAGTGAAGGGCACTTCCTTTATCTTGAAAACAAAATTATTAACTTTAATTTGTATATGGTATACTATATGATTATATATTTCTAAGGGCTTTACAAATATGAGCACTAACTAGTGAATTATGAAGGTTCATAGAATACTATGGCAATCAATAAAGTAATTTGTGTTTTCATTATCAATAAAAAATTAGAAAATGAAAAATAAATACCACTATGTTTATATATCTTAAAATATATAGGGATAAATTTAACAAAATATATACAAAACCTATACACTGAGAATGACAAAATGATTCAAGGAATAGTTAAATACATGCAGAAAATAATATGTTTGTGGAATAGATGTTTCAACATAGTTAATAAACCCATTCTCTCCAAATTAATATAAAATTGGAGCAAACAAAATTGTTAATATTTTCTTGGAGATTTAAAATCGCTAATCTTAGCTATTTTGTAAGCTTCTTAGACTAGCTCTAAAATTCATGAAGAAATTCAAAGTATGAAAGTGAGCAAACTAATCATTTTAAAAGGACAAATTTGAAGATCTTCATGTCTAACTACACAGCAGCAAGAGTAAGCACAAAACAATCTTCAGATTTGGTAAATAAAAAGAAAAGAAAAGAAACAAGGGTCTGGGAAGGTGGCTTGCAAGAAGGTGGCTTGCCTCGCATGCCTCTGAGGCCCTGGGTTCGATTCCTCAGCACTATATAAGCAAAAAGAAAAAAGCCAGAAGTGGCGCTGTGGCTCAAGTGGTAGAGCGCTAGCCTTGAGCTGAAGAGCTGAGGGACAGTGCCCAGGCTCAGAGTTCAGGCCCCACGACTGGACCCCCCCCAAAAAAGCAACAAGTGAGTCCAGTATTTGACTCACACAATAATGGTCAATTGATTTTTAAGGAAAGTAGCAAGCAAGGCCTTGTGTTTGATCACAACACACACACACACACACACACACACAAACACACACACACACATACACACACCAATAGAAAGAATGATGGTGTTTCTAACAAATAGTGTTTGCATACCCAGATATCCCTATGGAAATAAGCCACAAAAACCATAGTACTTCATATCATATACACAAAACACAAAAAAAGATCATAGAGACATGTGACAAACTATAAAACTTCTAGGAAAAACAAGAGAACATTTTTAATCTCATTATAGGCAAATCTTTTGGAGGAGCAGTGTTTTAAATGTAAAAAAAAGATTAATTCGGCTTATTAAATCTATAATATTTATTGTTCTAAATGAACAAAAGAATATGAAAGGGTAAGTTAAAGCTTTGGAAAAATACTATATATTATATACTAACTATACTGTTCTGAATACTATATACTAAAACATGATATATATAATGTATAACACTATATATATTATATAAAATCTTGTATAGTATTTACTATATAGTATATATTATGTTACATATTATCTATAATTTCTCTAGTCTATGATTATATATACTATATATAGCAAAAGACTTATGTAGAATATTTATAAATGAGAGAACAGTTCATTTTTCTAAGGGGAAGAAAGCAAATGAATTAAACACATTTAACCAAATAATATATTCAAATAGCCAATAAGCACATGGAAAAATGCTCAGCATTACTAGTTAATGGGAAAGTTCTAGTTTAAGTTGTTTGGGGTTGACATATTATACCCCTAGAGTGCATAAAGCTAAAAAGAATCAGGATGCCAAATATTGTTTGAATGGTAATGTTCATCTACATCAGAAGATACTATAACTATTCTTTATAAAGTTAAGCATACATTTTTTTCAAATATCAAACAATGTACTTCTAGGTATTTTCCAAGAGAAACTAGTAAACTCACACACACTTAACATATGTTTTATTACAATAATCTTTTCCCCATTTCTGAGGATTGAATCCAGGGCCTTGTTTATGTTCAGTTTTTTTCTCTACCACTGAGACACACCCCTAACGATCTCACAGCAATCTGTTCATACTAGCTAAGAACTGGAAATAGCCCAAAGGTATATAATAAGAGAACAGGTAATAATTAGGGATATATAGATACAAGGGAATAGTATTATGTAGTAAAATAAATGAAGTACTGATATAGATAGCGATTACAAGGCTAAATCTCAAAACTTCCATGTCAAATAACAAAAGCCTACACTTACACATTCACAAAAGTGTATAGACTGTATAATTCCATTTATATGAAATTTGGAAAAGGCAAAGTTAATGTATTGGGGCAGAGAGCAGATTGGTGGTTGCTTGGGGCAGGAACTATATATAAGATTATATGTGGGCTGGGAAGGTGGCTCAGTGGTAGAGCCTTGCATGCATGAGGCCCTGGGTTTGATTCCTCAGCACCACATAAGCAAAAAGAAAAAAGCCGGAAGTGGCACTGTGGCTCAAGTGGTAGAGTGCTAGCCTTGAGCTGAAGAGCTGAGGGACAGCACCCACGCCCAGAGTTCAGGCCCCACGACTGGACCCCCCCCCAAATAAAGATTATATGTAAGCAAGCATAAAGGCAATTTTGGAAGATGATGGAAGCATTCTAATTTTTGGTTGTTTTTTTTTGGGGGGGGAGTGTATACAGTTCTTGCAACTCCTTGAACTTTTGGGAGCATGTATTTTATTGACTGATCCTTATACAACAATAGTTATTTCTTAAGAGAGTTTCTATATATGTATAAGTGTATTTATTTTTGTATTTTAGTCTTTAAACAACAGTTAAAATGTCCTAGAAGTTTTGAATTAAACAATATTACAGTACTTTTAAGATATTACACAATGCAATTATATATTATCAGAAATAGACACAAGATGGCGATGTTACTACAAGAAAGGAGATGTATAAGTCAATTGTCTTTCATTAAGTAGCATTTGGATCTGGCTTTGATAAATTGTTGATATTATGCTCCTCAATGCTTTCTTTCCCAATGACCTTTGTAAGTCTTATCTAATATCTTAATGATTATTTTTATTCCATTATATGCCACAGATCCTTTAAACATCTCAAGAGTTTATTTAGAGCTCTTGTTTCTCTGTAATTGCTAATACAAGTAAATAAATTGGAATCCGCAAGATATTTGTTGTTGGAGAGATTCATGTGTACTACAATTTGTTACTCCTCAACTGAACTGTCTGAAAAATGGCCTAACCTCTTGCTAGAGTGCCTGACATTTCCGTAATATTCTTTGGTTTGCATTTCCAGCAGACACCCATTAGAGGGCAGTGCAGAAGCAAACTTCCTACCACACATACCTTTGATATGGAAAATGCACCTACAATTTGTGGTGAGCCAGGCACCAACCAAACCTTTTACAAAAAGAGACCATAGCTGGATTCATAATGAGCACCAAGATACAAAATTCAATAGTGCAAAGAAAATTGGTCTATTAATAAAATCCATCTGACTCCAAATTATTATTGAAAGCATTAATACTCAGTAATGACAAAGTTCTGACTGCTGACTGCTGAAAATAGCTATAATTTCTGGATTCACAATGTATAAAATAACCCTATGGAGTCAGAAGAGAGGGCATTGGAACTTCCTATTTTTATGTTGTTAGTCCTCAGGGAAGAGCTCAGTGGACTTATCTAACTGACTCAAGAACGAAATGACAAGATTTCAGAACAGCCACATTAATTTTAATGTAGGGAGGAGCTAGTAAGAAAAAGTCAGAGAAATGGTATGGAACCTCAGCTTCTCTGTAGGAGGTTTAAATTTCTAACTGATCCCTCCACTTCGCATGTATGAGAGGTGAGAAGAAGCAATAGCTACACATTGTAATAGCGCTTCGCCTCCCTGCTTGATGCTTGACCAAGATTCTCTGCACTGTGGGGAGATGAAAATGGAATCTGGAATGAAGTAGCTCTAGGCTACAATATTTTCCTTCCCCTGACTTTTCTCCTCCTAATGCCATTCAATCTCCAAGCATTAGTTTGTTTCTCCGGAAGAGAGGGGGTTTACAGACATGTGTGAAAAGTGGTTGGCTTATGCACTATGCAAAAATTAGTTTGCTTGCCATCTCTTTCTTGTGATTTATCTGGAATCTTATGATTAAATTCTCAATTTCTAAGGTAAATTCTAGTGGTGTGGGACCTCTAAGTCAACTAGAGAGTTTGGCCTGAATACTTTTTTTGGGGGGGAGGGGTCCGGTCGTGGGGCCTGAACTCTGGGCCTGGGCGCTGTCCCTCAGCTCTTCAGCTCAAGGCTAGCACTCTACCACTTGAGCCACAGCGCCACTTCTAGCTTTTTTCTTTTTGCCTATGTGGTGCTGAGGAATCAAACACAGGGCCTCATGAATGCAAGGCAAGCGCTCTACCACTGAGTCACTTTCCCAGCCCCTGGCCTGAATACTTATAAAATGGCTGTTGATAGCCTTTCGCCCATGGCTCCCTCTTGTGATCCTAGCTACTCAAGAGACTGAGAATGGAAGGTGGGAAACCTCTTGTCTCCAATTAATCAACACAAAGTCAGCAGTAGAACCGTAGGTTAAATGGGAAAATGCCAGTCTTGAGTAAAAAATGTAGACCACCCCTAGGTCCTGAGTTCTAGTTCAGTAGTGATACAAAAATAAATAAATGATTGTGAGTTTGCTTCTCATAAACCTTAATTATTTTCTCTGTGAACTCTCTCTTAAAATCTGGCGAGAAGACTTTTTTATCCCCTTTCTATAGTGATCACTAGTTTGTTGTACTTCCCCTAAAGGAGATTCTAAATGACTGGAACTGTGTAATAACAATTTCCCAAGAATATTTCAGAATTACTTGCCTCTCTCTGATATTGGCCTTTCCAAACTCATAGTTACATGAGACACTAGTCTTTGTCAATCTTCAGTTCCTAATGCTCTCTCTCTTTCCCTCTCTATGTCTCTCGTCTGTCTGTCTGTCTGTCTGTCTGTCTGTCTGCCTACCTGCCTGCCTGCCTGCCTGCCTGCCTGCCCACCCCACCCCCCTCACCCCTTTCTCTGGCTGCCTTTATGTTACTTTGTAGGATCATGAACTCAGGTTATTTGAAGCACTGGTATTCTTTGGTCATTGAATGTTCCCCCAGAAGTCCATGCTTCCCCCAATGGTGATAGAGACGGTGGTTGAGCATTTAGGATGTGGGGCCTGGTGGGAGGATGTTACGTCATTGGCGGTACACCCTTGTAGAGGATTGTAAAGACTGTTATCTCTGCCTCTTCCTCTCTCTTCTCTTGGCCATGCTCCCCTTAAATGCTCTCGTCATGGTTTGTACTGTCTTACTATGGGCCAATGCCAGTGGATGATGGACTGGGACCTCTAAAAGTGTAAGCAAAATAAACATTTTGTTCTTTGTATGTTAACTACTTTTGTACCAGAAAAGCTAGGATAGTCTGTCCAGAAGGCATTTAATGCTTCCAAAGTGCTTCACTTTTCAGACCCTAAAATCTAGTCAGCGCTCATCCTCAGGACCGGAAGCACATCCAGTCTTGGCTCCTCCTCTACTTTTCTCCCAGTTGGAGCACTATGGTAGCCTCCTGATCTCTTTCAAAGTATCCATGGATATTCTGGTGTGACATTCTCCTCAAAATATGAGATTGAAATTTAAAATATGTTACTAAGTCATGATGGTCCTTCCCTTTTAATATCGCTTATAACTGCTTCTGTACGTGTGATAAAGTCTAATCTCCTGTGGATCTTCTTATCACCTTTTTGGTCACCCCGACTGTGTTATGTTCATTCACTGTGGTGCTGGTTGGTTTTCTTTCTCTGAAATGTGTCATAGCCATTCTTGCATCCAGGATTCCATACTGCTGCTTTCTTTGCTTAGCTACCTGTCCTTTATCATTTCTGATTTAGTTCTATTGACAAGGTCCTCCCTGGTTATCCTAAGTCATCCACACACAGCCTCAGCCCTCTCTGATTTCACAGTTTTATTTCCTTTATAACATGTACTACTTTCAGAAATTGTTGTGGTGCCAAGAAATTGACTTAAAATGGGGTTTTGTGGTTGTATGTTGTTATTTTTTGCATGCTGGGACTGGGGTTTGAACACAGTGCCTGGGTACTGTCCCTTAGCTTTACTAATCAAAGCTAGAGCTCCGCCACTTGAGCCATGGTTCTGTTTCTGGTTTTTTTTTCTGGTTAATTGGAGTGAAGAGTCTCCTAGATTTTCCTGCCCAGACTGGCGTCAAACTACCATCATCCAATCTCAACCACCTGGTATGAGTCACTGGCCCTTGGCTAAAACAGAGTTTATTGCAGTAAAACATTCAGAGAAGTAAGGAAACACATATACTCTTCCTAACTCTTATTACTTGCTAAAGCCTTAAGTTTGGGCATACATGGTCTGTATATCCCAAGGCTAAGAAGATAAAAGAAGGGCAGTACCTCTGACATGTTCTACACATTCAAAGTCTGTATTTGGAGGGAAAAGGTGTGGTCAAGGAATACCTGTTGAGATCAGATAAGGTTCCTGGTTGGAGAGGTAGTTTTGTTGGAAAGATGAGCCTTCCAGAAATTGGCAGCTAGTCATTAACAGATTCTGTGGCTAAACTAACATAGATGTCTTTCCCAAGGTCACTGCTGAACTATCCAAAGAAGTTAGGAAACAGCGTCCACTCAAGTCTCTCCCCACTGACACAAAAACACAATCAAAGTGGAGACTATGCTGTTGGGCTGCAGGGGAGTAACAACTTGTTGAATGACTGGATGGATGAATGAATCAGTATTGAAGAAGTAAATGAGTAAAAAAGGAATTGAAATTTGGGGTGGGAGGAAAAACTATATTTACTTGAAATTCAGTAGGACAAGTAAGCTAAAGGGTGTATAAATTCCTTGTAGGTCTGAGAGTAAAAAGTAAAGGCTGAGCACCATTTCTGGTGTCCTATAAGGTTGAGAAGTTCTTCTCATGACTGTTTTTATTACAAGCAAACCTTCTGCTGCCCCTCCTTTGCTTGTGCTTTGTGCCTGTCAAGTTGATGTGCACCATTCTGATATCAGAACCCATGCTTTGCCTTCACTTTTTTTTTTTTTTTGGTCGGTCATGGGGCTTGAACTCTGGGCTTGGGCGCTATGCTCTTCAGCTCAAGGCAAGTGCTCTACTGCTTGGGCCACAGCACCACTTCCAGCTTCCTAGTGGTTAATTGGAGATAAGAGTCTCATGGAATTTTCTGCCTGGGCTGGCTTTGAACTGTGATCCTCAGATCTCAGTCTCCTGAGTAACTAGGATTACAGGTGTGAGCCACCAGTGCCTGGCAGCCTTCACTTTTTATCAGAGGAATATATTAAGATGCTTTGAGAAGCATGATTCAGTTTCTGTTGATACCAAGGGAAATTTCATTTCATTTTGTTTATCTCAAGCCAACATCACAATCTGTTCTGAACTGATTCTGGCAATATGGATAGCAAGGTCATTTTCATTATTATAAGGTCAGTATTTGTGATGCTCATGACATCGTGATCCATTTTTGGGATGATGATAAATTAGAAAAGTAAAAAAAAAATAAAGTCTCAAATGAGGGAAAAGTGTATGATGAGCTAACTCCTGAAGAGAATGACTAACACTACAATCTGAAACATCAATCAAGTACTTGACCAAATTAATCCCTTGAGCATCTCTCATTATAAGAAAGCTCTCTGGAGTTCAAGTCAACATTCCAGTTGCTCTTATTTCACAACTATAAACCCTTAGAGTAGAGAGATTATTGAGTTGTAAAATTGGTAGGAAGTATTTTCAGAATGTCAATTAAAAAAACTAGAAATTAAGAAAAATAAATCTTTAGCAGCCTCTACCATGGTTCATTAATAGAATAATTTTCCTCCACCAATGTAATATGCGTGTTTCCAGTCTTTTGGGAATTAAAAATATTACTCATAATAAAGAAATTACACAAATTTCTTGAAGTCACATTTTGTTGCAATAATTTTAGAGCAACTTTCGTCAACTAATAATTAGTTTGAGACAAATGGAAGTCTTATACTGTAACTAATCTTTCCTTAAAATTCTTTTCACCGTCATCTATCTCAAGTTTTATTTTGCTCTCTGCCTCTTCCTCCTTTGTATTTGTAATTACTCCTGTGTGTTTCTTAGAACACCTCGTAAATATCAATATTCTCCACTTTCAATCTCTTGCCTCTTTCATACTTTACATTATCCCTTTGTTTTTCTGTTAGATTGTATTTTTATTTGCATTCAGCTCAAAATGTTTCAACCTATATGACCCAAGGTTGGTTAATTATTTATGTATTTGTGTATTGATTTTTTAGATTATCATTTTTAATGTCATCTGCTCATATAGCTTCAAATTTCACTTAAATATAGAATTTAAGTCAAATTTTGAATAACTTTTGTTTCTGCTCCAATTACTTTCCCTACAAGTTCTTCACACTCAACTCATCCACATACCCTTTGTTCCTATCACCCAATTCCTGTGTTTATTTTCATTTGGATATTGTGATGAATATCACCTTTTCTCTCAATCTCTGACTATAAAAGCTTTTCTTTATTCCACATTTTCTGTATCACCACTTTCTGTACCTTAGTTGTATGTACTTTCACAGAATCCTTCTTACTTTTTTTCCTCTGTGTTCTAACCAGTTGATCATACCTTCCATCCAGTCTCTCTAAACCTCAATAGGTACCCAGAGTTTACAGCAGCTGGGGACAGAGTCTTATATCAGCAGGAATCACCTCAAAGCCTCTTGAATGAGATAGGATTCCTTCAATACTAAGGTGGCTCTAAATTTATGAGACTTAATTTAGAGGGACTATACTTATTACAAATCTTGTTTTCATGTGAAGAATATAAAAGTCATGAAAATGATGCCTGCAAGAAGAAAAGCCAGTGAAAAATTAAAGTCACAGTCACCAGCTTCCGGCTTCTGCTCCACCACTGTTTCTCTGTCGACAAGGTATTTCCTTTATTTTAGCTTTGCTGATCTGTAAAAGATACTAAGGGGGCATTTTGATAGTTATTGTATACTAAGTTTCCATCATAGTACATGCAGGATAGAATTAACTGTTGTATATAAATTTTCCACCATGTACACAGTAGGATATAATTAAATTCTAACTCTTGTTAGGATTTAGGAACTATTTAGGATGCTAACTATTGTTAGGAACTCTTATCCTTGATAATTGAATTATTAATGACAGCCTTCAATGACATTCTAAGGAAATAATACTATGAATTATGAAGAAGCACACCTTATTTGCCAACAGACAGCACTAGCAGCCAATCTTAAAGAACCCCAAACTGGCTGGAATGGAAAGAAGTTACAGATAGGTGAGCTACGTATCCCATCACATTCTGTCTGACTTGTGAGTGCTCCTGAGAAAGACGTTTTTGTTGCATAAAATAAGTAAGGAACTTCTGAGATTTATATGGTGTTTAAGATCACTCTAAGACTCGCCTTTCACCCATTTTCAGTGATTTTTAGATTTGAAATTATTTCCAGCCACTATTTCCTCTGAGGTAAGCATAGAGAAAACACACCTGAATAATGCTTCCCTGTCTTCCACTGTTATACCACTAGACACACATGGATGTGAGCTGGTAGAGGAGCTTGCAGGTGGCTAAAAACTGCCACTTAGGTCTACTGTAGACCATAAAAAGAGAGATGTTTAAGTTGCTTTGAGGTTTTAGCAATCATTTAGTCCACCATCTCATTGACCAAAGAGGAAACCCAAGCCCAGACTGGCTGTATTGAACAAAGTCACAGAACTACTGAAAAAAGCAAAGCCAGGCCTCAAGCCCAGAGCTCTAGGATCCTAGTCCAAAACTTTTCTCTTTTTCTTCTACACCACAGCTGCTTCTTTACAGGGCTGAGGTTTTTGGACTTGCACTTTTCAAATGCAAATGTTTTTGTGCTTTGTGTTACTTTACTAAGAAGGGTTTGCTCTACTGAGTAAATGAGTGTGGATGGGAGATGTCAAAATCATCAGTCTCTTCCAAAGCACCATTATTTTTCCTTTGTTTCAATTTATGACGTTGGAACTCTTGTTTTTTTATTTTTTTCCCTTACAACTTGAATGGGAGGGAGTAGCACATATACTCAATTGGGTTGGTCTAGTGGATGACACAAACAGGATACGCATAATGAAACCAGTGGTCCACAGGAAAGTCTTCCCCATTCCCACCCTTAAATTGGGATCTAGTCCAGCAAACCCGTTGCTATGAAACGGCTGCAGCTGGGGCCCAGTGGGAATCTGGGTGGTCTCACAAAAGCTTGTTGAAGCTCTGAGAAAGCTAGAGATGATAGAGGTCACCCACTGAAATTAACCGTGATCTGCATAGGTCTTCCTATAGCCTGTTGTTTATCAATTACTAATGGAAATCATGGTGTTCCATGAGATTCTGAGAATGTATTGTTTCTGTCTACAGGAATCACCAGACAAGTGAACATGCAATTGCAATGCAGCGTGATAGATGCTGTGAAGGGGGTAAGATGAAATCAAGATATTAATACAGAGTTAGCGAGGTTTGTGTGGATGAAATACCATTTAAGCAGAGATCTGAAGTATAAAAGCAGTTGCATAGCTGAAGATGTAGATGAGAGGTGGCTCTTGATGGAAAAAGCTCTATCAGAGGCTCAGAGGGAGCAGAGAATCTGAGGGACACAGAGGACAAACCACCAGTGCGTTTGGGATAGGACATACAAGACAGGACCAGCAGAAGAAGCAGTATGAAAAGACAGCATGCGAAGAGCTGAAAGGCCTTGAATTCCATGCACAGCCTCTTCTCATCCACCTAGGACTTTATATTTAGTATTGTACCTGTAGGAAAACAGTATGTCATCCTGTCTCTAAATACTTGGCCTTGTGATTCCTGGGGACTTGTCCTAGAGAGACACAGTGAGCTTAGCAATGAAGGTCAGGCATTCAGAAATGAAGATGTTGTAGAGCTGGGCGGAGCTTTGTTTTCTTGTTGAATCTGAGCCTGTATCTTTGAGCAAGGACAAGAATGCAACAGAAGGGTGAGCTTGAGCTAATAGAGAAAGAAAGGGTTTCTATTTTTTATTTTATTGTCTTCACGTAGTTGTACAAAGGAGTTGTCATTCAACAAAGCAGTTTACAACTACAATGCATTTTGAACATTCTTACCCCTCCTTGCAACCTACCCTTCCCTCAATATTTGTAAGTTTGTAGGATATGTATTGAATTTTTTATTGCATTTCCTCCCTTTCTTCTCTTCAATTCTCTCCCTCCCTCCCCTTGACTCCATTCCATTCCTTTTAAGTACCTGTTTCCTGATACTTATTTTGTTGGCCTTTGATTTAGCCTTTCTATGGAACGGCACCGGGTTCTTCCCCTGAATCTACCAAAGTTGAGTTAATACATTTGTGCACACTTGTCTACCTCCCAAAATACACTTATAAACTAATTATAAACCACTTATAAACGAATTCTAGCTTCCATATATGAGAGAAAACATGTAACTTTTGTCTCTCTGGGCCTGACTTACTTTACTTAACATAATTTCTCCAGGTCCTTTTGTTTGAATAGTGCTGCAGTGCACAGGGCTGTGCCAGTGGTAGCTTTACTGTATCCTTATTTGTAATGTTTTAGATAAATGCCCAGGAGTGGGATTGCTGGATCATAAGGTAATTCTATGTTTAGTTTCTTTTGAGGAACCTCTATACTATTTTCCAGAGTGGTTGAATGAGTTTACATTTCCAACAATGTATTAGGGCTCCCTTTTGCCCACATCAAAAAATAGTTTACACTGTGTAGGAATTCCTTTTCCTCACATGTGAAAGCAGCCTGCATACAGGCAGCCAAGGACTGGTGTAACAACTCCACACAGTGTCATCTGCAAGGAAGACTACTTCTTTTACTTCTGAAGCATCATTGCATACCTGTGCCTCCTTGTGCCTACTAAAGCTACAGCCGTGATATAGGCATTGCCAGCATGAACTTAGGCTGAACAGCCAGCAATCTTTTCTGTACAGGTCAATGTTTGCTTCTGTTCATGTCAAAGTTTCTACCTGATTCTGATTGGGCTTTTCAGCCTAACTCTGAAGTGCTAAAGTAGGTGGAAATTTCCACTATTACTTCACTAAGTATTTCATGACCAACAACTGCTAACTATGCTTTCCAGTACGTTTGTGTTTTTCTTAACTCTTTTACAAAAACTATTCTGTATTTTGAATCTTTAAATAATTTCAAGCTTTCATTTTCTTTGCTTGGTGGGAACTCTCAGCAATGAGCTTTTAACTTAGATCTCCTTTCATTTAGAAAGCCCTTGATATGATGATGTTCCATCTTCTTAGGATGAGAGATACTCTAAGGCCTGCACCTCTGCTCAAAAGTGTCATTAGAATGCAGGATACTTGTGGAATAGGAGAGTGGTAGTCAAATTCTTTTGGCTTGTTTTATGAAATGGTGGCTTTTGGCTTTGTTTTTATGAAATTAATCAATTACATGTCAAAGAAGCATGCTTTAGCTGCCAAGCCAGTTCGAAAGACATTCCAGTCTAGGTACATAATATGATGATTTAATATACATATGCATTGTGTAATAATTACCATGATCAAACTAATTACCACATCTATCACCACCCATCATTATCATTTGTATGTATGAGTATATTTAAAATCTGACCTACCAATCTCTAACCCAGAACATTTCTCTAAAATCCCTTCCCTCAATTCCAAATTCTTGGTGATTATTTGTGGAAACTCCATAGTTCCACTTTTTTTTCCAGTTTTAGTTTGTCATCAATCAACCTCTTTTACTTTCCTGCCATTATTTCTTTGTCTTAGGTCTAGTTTCTCTTTATTTTTTCCTTTTTTTTTGTTTATTCATGAGTGGAAAAATAGCGATGAATTGTGTGGTGGAAGAAATGTGCAACTCAAATTCAAAGAGTGAGAGAAAATGAGGAGGAAAAGGAGGAGGAGGGAGAGGAGGAGGGGGAGGAGGGAAGAGGAGAAAGGGAAAGGAGTGAGGGGAGAGAAAGAGGGAGGGGAGATAATAGGGTATAGGAGAGAAGGGGAGGGGACTGGAGAAGAGAGGGGAAGGAAAGGGAGATAATAGGGAAAAGGAAGAGGAAGAGGAGATAGTGTGTCAGTGGAATTGTGCTTTATGGGTGCTGTCCTGTGACACCATTTTGTTCTAAGAAGATTCAAAAATCTTTTTTTAAAACTTTGAAAATATCTGTTTCAATCTATTTAAGAAGCTTAGGTTGATTGTCCTCAATTATAATTGCCTGGAAATGATGGTGGCATGTAGTTACTAGGAGGAGCAAAGCGTAAGGGAGAGGACCCATCTGGTGTAATTAAGTCAGTCATCTAAGGAAACCCACTTCCTGTGAGTAACACAAATTAACTTTGGTGTTAGTTGGGGAATTAAGGTGCAAAGGAAATGTTCTTTGGGGCTCAGACTCAACCCAGACATATTTCAGGCTGTGTTTTAACTTGAGTGACTTATCATTCTGACCTAGAGACTGGGTTGTGCTTCTTTCCTTGTTCATTTCTTCAGCTTCAACTCCCCATACTTGTACTAAGAGTATCTTAAACTCTTACATAAAATTGTAGGGGAAAATCACTTATATTCCTAATTCATTAAGAGAATTGTTTTACCTTCTCTATGTACTACTTCACTTTAGCCATAGAAATAGCTATAACTGTAATTACTACCTCAAACATTTTTGTTATTTCATAGTATTCCACATTACCATTTTGATGGCTAATTTTGATACCATTGAGGATGACTAACTTGTTAACCTTTCCCATATTGTTAGTTATTTGATTTGTTTTTATTGTTTTTTAATTATAAATCATCTTACAATTAACACTTTCATGAATCTAGCATTTTGTTTTTAACCCTCCTGCTGTTTCCTAGGATAAATTGCTAAAGGTTAGCAAATTAAGGTCTCAACTACATGACTACTTCATAATCATCTACTTTTTCTATTTTGTATGTTTGGATCTGTCATTTTCTGTCCTTATATGGTTTCAATATTTAAATATTATTATTGCTTTTAAGTTGTAACTAATCCTGTGCTTCTGCTGGCTAATTTATGATTTCCCTGATATTTAGGTTTTTGATACATGCTGAGTTTTTTTTTTTGGTCAGTCATGGGGCTTGAACTCAGGGCCTGGCTATGCTGAGATTTTTAATGCTTGTTTATTTCCCCCCAAAATACTATGAAATTAGCCCAATGATTCTTTAGTATGTTTTTTCTGTTTTAGTGATATTTCATTAATCCTATACTAACGGGTCAATTTTTGGGCTCTCTCCATGCTGTTTCTATGGCTTTTTAAATTAATATTTTTCTTCTACTTTAAAGTATATTTTGATACCAAATACAGATAGTTTTTCTTTAAAGTATCTTCTACTTTAAAGTATATTTACTTCTACTACTTTAAAGTATATTTTTCTTCTACTTTAAGGTATACTTTGATACCAAATAGAGATACTTTTTCCTCATTATAATTCTCCCCAAATTATTCTTCTCTGATTCTGTAACAGAATATTTAAGAAATTTCTTTTCTAGATCATACTTTTAACTAAGCAAGCACCATGATCACACTACCTCTCACCAAGAAGCCCAAATCCCACCGCATCTAGCATTTGCTCCCTTTGTCTTCCCCTTTCTTTTCTTCAAGTAATGCTGTTGTTAATACCAGGTGGATATTTTCCTAGTTCCTCACATCATTCTTTTATCAGTGCAGCTGAGAAAATCAGTCACTCCAGGATAGTCCCAATCAACATTCTAGTTTTTCACTTTCTTGTCAGTTCCCAAGTTTAGCAGAATCTACTTCTTCAGATTCTCTTTGTCCTCCTCAGCTGCTTGGTGTGACTGGGTAGAAACGGTGAAGCGAGGCACCCATGGCTCACAGCTGTGATCCTAGCTGCTCAGAAGACTGAGATCTGAGGATTGTGGTTTGAAGCCATCACAGGCAGGAAAGTCCATGAAACTCTTTATCTCCAAATAACCATCAAAAAGCCAGAAATGGAGCTCAAGTGCTAGCTTTGAGCTCAAAAGCTCAGGACAGTGCCAAGACCCCGAATCCAAGCCTCAAGACCAGCACAAAAACAAAGAAAAGAAATGATGATTGACATTATGATAAAGTGTTTCTTTACCATTTAAGGTCTGTGCAAAGATGGTAGAAAGCTAGACCTGGCAGATGTGTTCTACAACATTCCTGTAGTGTAATTTTTCTAGAATAGATAACAAAGGAAAATCACTTACCAATGAAGAGATCAAACAGGCTCACTAGGAGAACAGCATATAAGAGTAAATTTACTGGTTGTGAGATTAATGTTTGTTAACAAAGCAAGGAAAAAATATATGGGGTAAGGGTAAAGCAGAAGATAAAAAAATAGATGCTTGAGGATTCCTCTGTCCAAAGAAACAGTCATCTCTTAGGATTTATTTCTATTCTTTTATTAGCTTAATTGGTTATATGGGGGGGTATTGTATTGTTACATTTTCATGTATGCTTGCAATATATTCCTATCAGTCTTGTCCTCTCTCGCTCTCCTTTCCTTCCTTTCTCATTCTCCCCTACCAAAACCAATTGCAACTAGTTTCCTTATTCAATTCTCAAAGATGCAACCTATTTTGATCACACTCATCCTCTTTCGAAATATATTTCAAATTATTCATCCATTATTTTTCCTACCCATCTCTCCTCATAGATCCTATAGATCTATGACAAAGTTTTGGTAAATACAGATATATAGATCTATATAGATCTCTCTATATATACATACATGTGTGTATGTATGTGTATATATATATATATATATGTGTGTGTATGTATGTGTATATATATATATATATATGTCAACTTTTTTTCATTTGTTGTTGCACACTTTGGTAGAATCCATTGTTTGGCAATTGTGAAACATACTTATGCTGACGTCTACTCCTTGAGATCTATGCCAATAATAGTATGGCAAGACATAGGGAAAATGTGTTTTTAGTCTTTTGAGAACCCTTCATGGTGATTTCCATAGCGGTTGATCTAGTTTATTTCCTCAGAGTGTAGATTACAATTCTTACACTTTTATCTTTTCTAAGCTTGATAAAAATTATTCCCAGGCTGGGAAGGTGACTTAGTGGTAGAGCGCTTGCCTCGCATGGATGAAGCCCTGGATTTGATTCCTCAGTACCACATACACAGAAATGGTACTCTGGCTCAAGTGGTAGAGTGCGAGCCTTGAGCAAAAAGCAGCTCAGGGACAGTGCTCAGGCTCTGAGTTCAAGCCCTAGGACTGGAAAACAAACAAACAAACAAAAACTTATTCCCAGAGATAATGATACCAAGTCACCGAAGAGGGTGCTGAAGCTCAAAATGTGAACTGAGCTATTTAAAGAAACTTTACTTCTCAACTATGAATGTAGTAGTCCAGCTCTGATGGATTCACAAAATCCTGTCCTTCTGTCTGCTCTAATATGACTTTCTGGTGTTTTCCCAAATAAGTGGAAAGTGAATATAACACTTCCAGAGCTTTGGAAAGTCAAAGCTTTTTAATGAATATCTGCTGCTGCTACTTCTTCATGCCTGATCTCCAGGTTCAGGTTCCTCATCTACCTACCACGCCCATGCATCTCATGAACTTGGTTGGCCCAGACCTCTCCTCTAGGTTGTAGCCCTAGGTTTTCTGTTACTTTGTACAAGTCAGAAACCTGCAATAACCCTGACATCATGCTCTCCTTACAGCTTCTTCCCTACTCAGCCTTTCTGCCATTCTCCTCCGGCTCACCTCATTGGTTAATTCTTGCCTTGCCACAAACCCAACTCTCCTTGTAAAATGATAATGTCATTTCCATTGCTTGAAATGTTAAGATGATTTTCTGCTGGGTGAGGATGGGGCCTTAAAGTTCAAAGTCTTGCCTTCTGCTTATCAAGCCCAGCATGATTTGATCCTTAACAATCTCGTCAGCCACATCTCTTACCATGTGTCTGGACTGTCCTGTCTATCACAGACTAGCCTTCAAAAGATATTTAACAAAAGCAGTGCTCCCTAAGGCAGATGGCAGGAAGTGTTACTCTTGCTCCTGTTCCTCATTTCTCACAGACAAAAAAAAAGTTTGAATTCAGGGCTTGGATGCTGTCTAAGGTCTTGTTTGCTCAGGGCTAGTGCTCTACAGGTTGAGCCCCAGCTCCACATCCAGCTTTTTTTGGTGGTTAATTAGAGATAAGAGTCTCAGGGACTTTCCATCCCTAGCTGGGTTTGAATTGTGATCCTCAAATCTCAGCCTTCTAAGTAGCTAGGATGAGAGGCATGAGGCACCAGTGCCCAACTAACATCTCCCTCTTCTTGTAGAGGACATTTCCCTAAAAATTCCATATACATGCCTCAAATGAACTTGATTCTAAAACTTGTCAAGAAAATTTTGAGTAAGCACTTTCTAAAAACAATTTTGAAACTGAATTTAAGCAGACATAGAGCACAGTTCTATACCTCAAATGTTGCAAGGTATCCTTGAAGTTCATTGAAGATGCTTATTTTGAAGTTCATGCTTCAGACTGTCTGGTGATTGTACATGGGAGAGAAGAAGCAATGCTTTTCAGTGATGCTTACATGCTCTGGTTGTTCCATACATGGCCTTTGCCTCCTCAGGTTCAGCGGTTTCCTCTGCAGCGGCACCTGTGCAGGCCCTCCATACTGTTTTTCACTAAGTGCTTTGAGGACTCCTGTACTTCATTTTCCCTTTGGATGCCAAAAGGCGCCCATTGTGCACATGCTTTCACCCAACGCGCTCTTCTCACAGCCAAGTGAGTCATTTCTTCAGTTGACTGATAATGCCAGGATGCCTTCCAGCCAGGCCCAGTGGTTAACAACCACTCTGAGAAAGAGCCCTGACTCTTGTCTGAAACTAAGTTGCCCAGGGCTTTCATTTTATGTCTGAAAACTTCTTTCAGTTTCTGGGACCCAAGTTACTTACTATTCTTTCTAACATGTGAAAATCATATTGGTTTATCACCTTCCCCTAAATACCATTCCCCCCACACACACATGTCTCTAATTTTTTTAGCCATATCCAGGCATTAAAAACTACAGTCCTAGGAATAATGTTCTCATCTGAAGACATCAGAGGCCCATTCTTTGTTTCCTGGTTCTCAGAATGATCTTATTGTAGCCGAATCCTGGCTCAGGGTAAGGAAATAGTTTTCTATATTTAAGAGCAGTGCCCTCTGGCACCTGCCTCGCCTTTATGAACTCCGCCCAGGCTTCGCACATGGGACTCATAAAAGCAATTTTGACTCAAACCTATATTTCTTTTGGCTTAAAGGAAAAAAAACTATATAAACTTTAATTTGGCTCTGCAGGTCAGGAAAGTAAATGTCACTGCCGATCTTCATTTATGATCAAACTTTATATGCAACACCTTTTCGGCCAGAAGGAAGTATATAGAAATAGCCAGCTATGCTTATAATGCAATAAGTTTAATTAGTTTGAACATAGTAATAAAATATCAAACATTGGCAGAGTGACCATCTTCTGACTATGTCCCATTAACTAGAAGTTGCCTGTTAGATCACTATTTGATCATTTCACACTCCCAAATCCTTTATTTGTTCAGTTCATTTTGCCAAAATAATTGAGAAAGAGAAAAACAGACTGTAAACACAAAGCTGACCTCTTAAGAGGAGATGAATGACTATTTAATTCTCCACTATTAACTGTATTTCTTGAAATTGCCCTAGGTGGTGGATTAAGCAGCCCAAGGAAAAGTTGATGTGTAAAGTGCTTGAGGAGACAGGAAATTTCATGGTACAAGTCAGAAACTGGGGTGTTTTGTTGTAGAAGAAGTGAAAGGAGAGGACAGCCATTGTATTGATTGAATCTGATACGTATTTGGGCCCTAGTCCAGAAGCTATGCTGAAAACTGAGACACACAGATGCGTCAGAGGCTTGGCTTCTCATTCCTTCAGGGGTCTTAACACACAGGAATCCTACTACAGTATCATAATAGCTGACTAAGAAAACTAAAGAAAAGAGACCTTCCTTTGTTGGGTGCAAAGGAGGCATATTTCATGGGGAAAAAATCATGCCGAAGGACTCTGATGTCAATGGAAGGGGAAGATCTCTTGAAATTAATCCAAGGTTATAAGGTTTCAGAAAGTTAGGATGTTTGGGAAACTATAAAAAAGGAACAGCATTGTGACAAAACTGCCCTAACGTGGTGGTTTTAGAGTCAAGGACTGCTTTGAGACTGAATCTGCTCCCCAGAACATAGGCATACACAAATATAATACATTTGGTAAAAGAATTCATGGATTTCAAGTTTATGGAAGCTTCAAACATGTTTTCTCAGAACAGCAATTGGGCAATGTCCTCTGATTTTGCAAAGACTCCAGGTTGGGACTTTGCTGAGTAAGATGCTTATATGTGAATACTTTGTTCACAGCTTTAGGAAGTGTTTGTTCCTATGGATAACGACTCCAATACAAATCCAATTCAAAAAGGCTTAAGATTATTCTAATCCTAGAGAAACCTCAACAGAATAATGAATTCATAATGAGTCTTCCTAGTGATAAAGACTTTTTCTTTTCAAAAAATGCAAATTATTACAAAACAGCTAAGCAGGAAGACTAGGCTCCATTAATGAAATATTTCCAATTATTCTCAAAACAATCACTCTCAATTCTCCTTAAACACTGAGAAAAATACTGATTAGGACTTCCTTATTTGTCCATTATTAATGGATTCTTCTGTGTACTTTATAGATAAAGACTAGAGTAGCAACAGCAACAATAATGGTCAACACTCTTTAATCATATTCCCAGTAACAGGGTATCAGAAGGTCAGTGTTTGCCATATTCTAGCCTTCTCTTGTTTTTCTTTAGTAATATTTAATAATATTTAAATACTATTTCCACTCTTTGGAGATTTTCAATTGGACATTAAATTTCTTTGTACAATCCCTATACAGATTACATAGCTTATTTTCTCTTTTCCAAATTTTATTATTATGTACTTGTATAAGAGGTTAAAATTCCATATATAATGCATCTGAATCAATGTCGCCCCTTCCACATTTTCTTGAATTTTTATTTATATGACTTTTCATGGGCAGAGAAACACTTAATGATGTCTTTAAATAGTATTAGCTTGCTTAATTATCAGTTTTTTAAAAAATGGAGATAATATAATTCAATAATCAATAAATCCATAAATGTTTGCTGGGATTCTACTATGTACAAATCATAATGGCTTTGAATATGGAGTTTGGTTTTATTTTGTCTTTGTTGCTGGTCCTGGGACTTGAATTCAAGGCCTGGGTGCTATCCCTGAGCTTTTGTGCTTAAGGCTAGCATTCTACCACTTGAGCCATAGCCCTACTTCTGGCTTTTTTTGGCACTTAATTCATGGCCTTTCCTGTCTGAGCTGAGCTGGCTTCATACCATGATTCTCAGACCTCAGCTTCCTGAGTAGCTAGGATTACAGGCATGAACCACCAGCATATGACTAAAACAATATTTTTAAGAATTAAATTCCCTAAGAATTCACTGTTGAAATCAGTGTGATTTTCTTGTTACATGATTAAACAACAATTCTTCAAACTGCTTCTGTATTGTTCTTTGGTGGAGGGAAGGAATGATTTTTATGGTGTAACCTGAGATTCACCAAGGCAGAGTAAAAGCAGAGAATCTGTTTTTAGACTTGTCTCTATACAGAAATTTTCTTTTATCATCAGTATAGTATTAAGTCATTTTTGATGCCATCTCTTTGGGTAACCAATCCATTAGTAAGCAATAATACATCATGGAGGACAGCTAGAAAGATGCTTTCAAACTGTGATTATCAGAAACCTTTCCAAATAGCTCTGATATACTTGGAACAAATACTTTGGTAGGTCATTAGGGTATGCTCAAGTAACAAATGGTCACTAATTGCTGGCTGGGGAGGCAGGTCTAATGCCCCAGAGCCCTTCTGTCTATGAAGAAAGATAAGGACTATTGACAACAACCACTTCCATTCTTCCCAGAGCAGCTCTTAACCTCCTCTAGAAAAGCTGTGGGCATAAAGAATATCTGTTCTACAGGACACTGAATTATTACTCTGCCTAAGTTGGATCTAGACTGAACACCAATTTTTAAGTCTTCATTTTGTAAGTGTTGGCCATGGTTCAGAGAAGGCAGAACAGAAGAAGTGGAATTCTCTGCAGAATTCTCTCTTAGCAGATTTATGTTGGACCTGAATGTATTACTTTGAAAACTTACATATCTGAGGGGGGAAAATCCTGTGTTTGAATTGATAGAAGTAAAATTAAAATTTCACATAGAAGCTGCATTGTAAATTAGGATATATAGTCAGCCAATGATATAGTATAAAGTAGCTTTAGTTTGTATTTACCCATTCTTCATTTACACTAGGCACTCAGCATTCATTCACTCTAGGCATTAGGCCATATCTCAAAAAATGCTTCAACAACAAACTTGAGTTATGAAAGAGACATGCCAGAACACCATTCTGGAAACATTTTGTTTTGTTTTTCTAGAATTATGCAAGCCAAAGTGGCGTTCCAAAGCCTGTTTTTCCATTTTCCATCAATGATTGTGATTTTTTTTGTTGTTTATTTAGAGAAGCTTCAGTTCTACATCCATTCTTAGCACAGACAGATGGCCAACTCCCCTTCTGAGATCCCAAGCACCACAGAAGTGGAACTGGATGATATGGGGATCTGTATTCCATTTTTATTTCTCCTAATTTCCTCACCTCCGTCGGTGCACACTCAACTTCTCCCTTTCCCACCCATGCCAACTTCTGTGCTTCACCTCAGGAATGTGTAGTGGGTTCCTCTATCATCACTGGACTGTCACAAATGCAGTTTGGCTTATTGTCACTACATTCCATGGAATGTAGTGACAATAAGGCCTTCCAAGGAAAGGACCAGGCAAAATGTCCAGTACAAAACTGTGGTGTTCAAGCATTAATTTGGGCAAAATGAATGGCTGAATGAGCTTTTCACCAAGAGAAAACCTGGTAATACACCTCATTGAAGTGTATGTAATATCAATAAAGTTGACCAGGACAAACACTAGCCTTCAGAAAGTAGCCAGTCCAAAGTTTATTAGAAAGATAAGAATATTCAGCCCTCCGTGAATGCAATGGTGCCAAAGAATGATCTGCTTTTGCCCCTCACCCAGAGACCAAGAAGTAATTAAGCCTTCATGTGCAGCTGAAGTCACAAGAAGATTGTAGGCCAAAAGCTAAGATCTCCAGGGCACCAAGAGAAGGAAGCAGTTGGAGACAGATTTAAAGAGGATACAGAAAGGTGATGCTCTTGAATCTTGAATTTTTACCAGAGTTGGCAAGACACTGTATGATGTCTCTGATCCCAGTATAAGGCTGGCCACTGAGGTTTTTGGACAGTGAAGAATACAATGCTGTTTTGGTTTCTTATCTTTTAGCTTACTCTTTTGTAGATCCAAACTTACGTTTCAGAAACAGTGGGTTAGCTCAGTGACAACACACAGGCCCTGAGTGCAAGCTCCAGGATTAGCATATACATACGAAAATATTGTGAAATAAAAGATAGCTTGCTTTCAAAAAGCAAAGCTTTTACCCAGCCCATATTTGGGGAAAACATAATACCTCAGTATGAAGTTCTAAAAGTTTCTTATATATTTCCAGGAATGAGAAATCTGTAGAATATAGATTTCTTTACCACCCCTCTTAATTCTGAACTTGGCTACTGATTGCTGTCCTGAATTTTATTCAGACATCTGTTAAAAAACTGAAAAGAAATTGCTAATAGCAAAGAATTCCTTCAAAATTCCTTTCATATGGATACATGTTATGTATCCATAACACTTAAAACATGAAGAAACTTAAGTCAGATTTGGGTACTGAAATACCTTAACCTTCTTAATTGGGTTCTGTCTGCTTGAACAAACATATATAGAAACATTTTTGGAGAAGACAGAATGGAATTGTTGCTTATATATCAGGCATTTTAGTGTTTAGTAGATAATTCCAGATAAAAGAAAAATAGTCATAAAACAGTTAAAGTAAGAATTAACCAAGTTCAACTTGGACACAAGAGGCTGACTCCTATCACCCTAGCTACTCAGGAAACAGATCTGAGGATTATAGTTCAAAGCCAGCACAGGCAGGAAAGTCTGTAAGACTCATCTCCATTTAACAACAAGAATCCCTAATATGTAGCTGTGGCTCAACCTTGAACACCAAAGGTCAAGGACAGCACCCAGGACCCGAGTTCAAGCCCTAGGACCAGTACACAGTACACACATGCGCATGCGCCAGGACCTGAGTTCAAGCCCTAGGACCAGTACACAGTATACACAGGAGCGCGTGCGCGCACGCGCGCGCACACACACACACACATAAATTGGCATGTTTTTTAGCTACAATCCAACTATGAAGAATTTACATGTTGGAGATACAGAAGATAAATGAGTAGGAAGGGAGGAAATAGTTTTGATAAATTTCCCTTGATTCTAATCCTTAGCACGTTTTTATTTAAATTTTATTGTAAAGGTGATATACAGAGGGGTTACAGCTTACATATAAGTCAGATAATGAATACATTTCTTTTTGAACATTGGCACCCCTCCCTCATTTTCTCCCAATTTTTTCCTTCCTGATCCCCTTTCTCCTCAGGTTGTATAGTTCATTTCCAGCAGAGTGTCTAGTGAGTATCATTGCTGAATTGGTTCATCCTTTGTTACATAATTTTTTGTGCTTCCTCTTCCTCTCCCCAAATCAGATGAACTTATACACAAAACAAAGTGTACAAAAATAAAAAAAATAGTGGCAAAAGAGAATAAACATAGAGCTTCCCTATGACCCAGCAATCCCACTTCTGGCCATTTATCCAAATGACCACAAACCAGGCCACACTAAAAGCTACCAGCACAACAATGTTTATTACATCATTGTTTACCAGCTTAGATGTGGAATCAACCCAGATGCCCCTAAATGGATGAATGGATCAAGAAAATGTGGAATATATATATACAATAGAATTCTATGCTTCATCAGAGAGAATGCCATTGTCCCCTTTGTAAGGAAATTGAAAGACTTGGAAAAAATTATCTTAAGCAAAGTAATCCAGACCCAAAGAAACATAGGCTACATGGTTTCCTTCATTTGTAATAATTAGAATGAGCCTATAAATCTACAATAAATCCAATGGATAGTAAAAGACAAATAATTATACTTGGAAATGATTAATTAAACAGCACTCTAAACATTTACACAGTGAGAAACAAAGGAGGGTATTCTTAGGAGAGGATCACAAGAGCTCAATAGCTATGTGTATATGTTCATATAAAATGATGCTTATTGAAATGAACTCTAAGAGACAGAAACAACAAGTTTTTTGTTGTACCATTTGCAGGCTTTTTCCTTTTCACATTTTAAAGAAAAAAATCTAGTCTCTCTTCCTTAACTACCTGTGTAAGCATATAGATTCCTTGGTTAAGGAACAAGAAAAGAACTTTTTTTGTGGGGGGGTCCAGTCATGGGGCCTGAACTCTGGGCCTGGGCTCTGTCCCTCAGCTCTTTAGCTCAAGGCTAGCACTCTACTACTTGAGCCACAGCACCACTTTTGGCTTTTTCTTTTTGCTTATGTGGTGCTGAAGAATCAAACCCAGGGCCTCATGCATGCAAGGCAAGTGCTTTACCACTGAGCCACCTTCCCAGCCCCAAGAAAAGAACTTTTTTAATAGTTTGGATTATAGATTTTAAATATTTAGTCCTATGTGTTTGCATAGAGACATGTCTAGTTGAACATTGTAGGTGGCATGGTAATGAAGGTGCTGAGAAATGAACAGATTTTGGTGAACATATGTTACAAATTCATCCACCTGGCCTTGAAGGTAGATTCTCAAAGAAGAAGCCATGGGTTAACCTTGGATGAAATATTCATCACAAGAGAAGTAGCAACAGATTTTGGAAGAATTATCCAGGATTTCGGAAACCTAGATGATGATGTATCCACTACCGTGGTCAAATACAGTTAGACATACAGATTCTCCAGGTCAGGAAAGAGGTCTAGAAGACTTTATTCAGTTGGTCCTATCTACTTTGTGGATGCACTTGGCCACCACTGTCCACAATGAATCAGACACAAATAGTTGCCAAAATATTTGTTGAATGTAAAATTCATATGTAATGTTAGTCTAACAGATAAAAGCTAGGAAAATGCTTATTTTTCTTTCAAGATTCTTTTAAATATATGAGTAGTGTAAATTTGGTATGTGATCATTTTTGCCTTGACTAAATCTGATCCTCAATTATAGTAATTTTCTTATCATTTGGTTCATCATTCAGTAAATGTTCTACAATATTTCTGTTGGCTAAAATTTTCAAGGAGGTAGCAGATAATGAGACAAAGAGGAAATTAGCCCTAGTAAAAATGAATGACAACACATTTAATGAATTAAAATAATATAAGAAGAGGAGATAGGAAAAAGTAATAGAGTAAATTTGATCAAAGTATATTATTATTATATACATTATAGATATATTACACTGAAGCCTCATTGTACAATTTCTATATGTAAAAAGAGCACCAGTTGTCAGTGATTTATTCCTGTAACGTTAGCTACTCAAGAGGCAGAGACCTGAGGATCATGATTCCAAGCCAGCCTGTGCAGGAAGGTTCATGAGATGTTATCTGCAATTAACCAAAAAAATCCCAACATGGAGCTGTGGCTCATACAGTAGAGCACCAGCCTGGAGCAAAATAAAAAACCTAACTGATAATATTCAGACCTCAAGTTTAAGCCCCAGCACTAGCACGACACAATAAAAATAAAAATATAAAAACTCAAATACATGAGAAGATATTTTTGTCTTGTTTTAAAATCTCTGGCAAAAGATCTCGAGTAAATGAGGAAGGTTAATGAAATAGTCATTGACATATTTTCTCCAAACTTAGCAGTAAACTTGCTTAAAATCCTGGCTACCACCAGGTGCCAGTAGCTTATGCCTGTAATCCTAGCTACTCAGAAGGCTGAGATCTGAGGACTGCAATTCAAAGCACCAGAAAACCATAAGTGGCAATGACTCAAGTGGTAGAGCACTATCCTTGAGCTGAAGATCTGATGGATAGCACCCAGGCCCAGAGTTCAAACCTCATGACCGACAAAAAAAAAATCCTGGCTACCATATGGAGAAAAGCCATTTATCTTCTTGAAATAGCATCTGAATTTTATTATTATTTTTTTTGGATCCAGTCATGGGGGCTGAACTCTGGGCCTGGGCACTGTCCCTCAGCTCTTCAGCTCAAGGCTAGCGCTTTACCACTTGAGCCACAGCGCCACTTCCGGTTTTTTCTGCTTATGTGGTGCTGAGGAATCGAACCCAGGGCCTCATGCATGCGAGGCAAGCACTCTACCACTGAGCCAACTTCCCAGCCCCATAGCATCTGAATTTTAGAATGAAAACATTCTTCAGGACATATGATCATCACTGGATTGCCATGCAGCTAGTAGGTATCGGCATTCTTCATAGATTATGAGTTGTGTCTTCAGAGGTAATACAGGAATGGTGCTTGTACCTTTTGGCTAAGAATAAAATGTCATTTTGTCCCTTTATTGTGTATATATGTGATTAAAAACTATTTCACTTCCTGACCTAAGCCCAGTGGTTGTGTCCAAGCTTAGGGAAAGGTTCCTTTCTTCCTAACAAAATGAGTTTCTATCCATCTTAAATATTTTCTTACCAATTAAGTAAGGCTGCCCAAACAACCCCATGAATCACTGAAAAATGCTCCCACACACTTAGGAAAATGCCTGTAATTTTTGTTGGTCAGAGTTCTATTTCAGAGGAAGCCCCAAAATACATGTTAGTTAAAAGAGTACTCTTTGGGCCTTTAAAGGACAATTAAGGAAAGAATACATGAACAAAATCAAGTTAATAAAGATTCCTTCTAGCTTTCTTATAAATCTCTGGGTTCATTTGTTTATCATTCTTCATTGGATTATTATTATTATATTTACTGTTGTTTTGTTTATGATTTCTTTTATCTTTATACACATTTGCTATACTACTAGTTTTTGTGTGAGCACCGAAATAGGAAACCTATTTTTTAATTTTCTTTTTCCCTTTTCCCTCCTTTCTTGTTTGACACAAAGTAGTGAATCCTTTATCAGAGGTCCTGATATAGTTGTTCCATTTTCTTCCAGATAAGTGTAAATTTGTGTATTTAATCCCATTCTACTGTTTTCATGTTGTCCTTGGTAGAGTTGCTCTGTTTCTATCAAATACACTTATTTCACATATTTTTTTTACTTTGACTCTGGTGTTGAGGGAATATGATTCTTAACCAAGTATGTAAAGACAATTTCCTGTAACATTTTATGACTTGGTGCAATTATTCATGTGTGTATCAACTGATAATTCTACTCTGAGAAACTGTGGTGCTTGTCATCTCTACTTCTCCCTAAACATTTCCTGCTAGGCAAAACTCAAAATAGTTTGACCAAAATAATCCTAAGAATACAACAAATTATGTGCTGATCTCATAGGAGAGCAGTTGTTCATGGTTTGCCAGAAGTTCATTTCTAAGTAATGCTAAGATAGAATACTTGCCAAAAGACTTGCCATTTAATGGTTCGGTTGAGTAGTGATTTATTCCCCAAAATATTTCCAGATGTTCACAATCACCTCCACTTTACAAAGGGCACATTTTGAAAAAAGAGAATGGTCTTGACTTTGCAGCTACTCTATCAAGTTACACACTTGGTTCAATAAGTTGAAAAGTAAAAGATACCTGTTTGTTTTGCCACAAGATCTTCTTAGCTCAGGAAATCCTCATCAAGCTGTGCAGAAGACTTGTGCCACATCTGCTTCTGGTCTGTACATCCAATGAGATTTGCCATGCTCCTGCTGCTCGTGAGAATTTTGACTCTTGCAGGCTCCCATCACCACAGAAAGGAAGAAGCTACACTGCCGAGTGACCCTTGGCAGACCATATGTTTCTCTATGTAAATACATTTCTGGGAATATATGTTATAATCAGAATCATACACCTTTTATTTATTAAGTTGACAGAATGAGAGTGTTATACACATTCCATGGTCTGGAATTTCAAAGCTTAGCTTTTGCCAGTGTATAAAATAGCTATACATGGTATGTTTTCCAATTGGTTCTATGTTCACTGCCAACTGTGGATAGCCATTCTCCAAACAGAACTTGGAAAATGACTTAATTATGTCAAATACCAAGAATTCTACTCTCTATCTCTCTCTCTCTCTGAATTAAGGGATTGAACCCGCCACTTTCAGTTGTTAAAACATATTTTAAACTTAGATATAGGTTTCTGGGAAAAAGAAAATGATTCATAGAAAAAACTCTCACAAAATGTCTATTTTTTTGCAGAAAACCAGTGAACAATGAATATACAGAGGTTAATTATATTTACTATAAATTATAATCTAATTAATTTATTGGTGTAAAAGGAATATTGCTTTCAGAACTATATCCCAAAAGGAACCATTTCATAGTCATTTTCAGGATGTCATCTGTCTGTCTATCTATCTATCTATCTATCTGTCTGTGACATATATGATATATATAACATATATGACATATATTACACCTTACATATGTATGTATAATAATATATATTTGTATATATATGAACACTTATATACTTATATATATATTATATCCAAATTATATAATTATATTGAATATATTCATATTTTATATTGCATTATATTTATATTATATATTCATATATATCACAGACTTAGATAATTGTTGTGTACTTGTGGTGCTGCCTTAAACTGTGGGCTCAAAAACATTTCTGTTTAGATAAGTGTCTAAGATAAGACTCTTCAAGAGTTTGGCATGATACTCAACATTGTGGCCCTCTGACAGACTGTACTCACATACTATCCACAGGTTTATTGGAAGTTCAAATTTGGATAGGTTACTTCGTGTCTCATCATTTGAGTAATACAGATAGCATGCCTTCTCGCCATTGTTGTGAGCAATACCACACCAACAGTAGAGTTCTTAATATAGTGTTTGTTATATAATAAGCATAATATAGGGCATTTTATTGCTGTTAATAATATAATTACTCTTATGACCGTTTTCATCAATGATAGGCCAACAATTATTACTCTAGGATTCTACAGTACATCTTACAATTTCCTTGCATGAAAGTTGGGTGGGGAGGCTTGTTTTGTTTTTGTTGGTTGGGGGCTTGTTCTGTTTTTGTTGTTTGTGGGCTTGAACTGGGGGTCTGGGCACTGTCCCTGAGCTCTTTTCCTATAAGGCTAGCACTCTACCATTCTGAGCCACAGTGCCACTTCCAGTTTTTGAGTGGAGAGAGTTTCACAAGGACTTTTGAACCTTGATCTTCAGATCTCAGCCTCCTGAGTAGATAGGATGACTGGTGTGAACCATCAGTGCCTGGCTAGAAACTGTATCTTTCATACAGTCATTTCAGACATGTCATCTTTGCTTTAGTCACTTTAAGTACATACTTTTCCTGTCTTGTTTAATGGATCATATTCCACGAGAGATCTTTCACTAGTAGGGATGAGTTTCCCTATTTACATAGAAGAGATTAGAATGTCTGAGAACCCTGCTGAGACACTGAACAGCTTGATTCCCAATTGGATATAATTTCCATAAAGCATTGCTCTGCTTTTAGTCTCTGTGTTATACCACCATCCTAAATCTCAGCTATTCTGTGTGTGTGTGTGTGTGTGTGTGTGTGTGTGTGTGTGTGTGTGTGTGTGTGTGTGTAAAACTCAGAGGTTTGGATATAAAGTTAGAAAGCTCCCATCCATTCCCAAACTTAGCTGCCAAAGAATGTGTAGTTGTGTTTATAGGAAGTAAAACAGTGCCGAACAATGGAGTATCCACTTTCAACTCTAATGCCAAGCAGGAAGCAACGTCTCCTGCCAAAGGGACTTGAAACATACCACTCCTTTTTCATATCTGCCCTCAGCCTGGCCTGTGTGCTCCTATGTATTCATGTTCATGGAAGTTATGTTTTCCTGAATCTTTTGAAGACACCTAAGAAAGGAGGTTTTCTAGATAAAAATCATTATCTATAACAGCTCATTTGTCACTGATTTGCTGTTCCTTTTCAGTATGCCTCGTATTATTTCTTTCATAACTTTTTTTTATTGGGAAAGATCCAGTCTTGATACAGCGAACATTTGTCCTGGAATGCCAGACTGCACCTCATCTTCTGATATTATTAGGAGTATCCCTTTAACCTGTAAGGAATTCCAGTTTAGAAAATATTTCTGAGTTAGGGGCTATTGGCTCATGCCTGTAATCTTAGCTACTCAGGAGGCTGAGATCTGAGGACTATGGTTCAAAGTGAGCCTGGGGGATAAAAGTCCTTATGAGAGTTTGATTTCCAATAAACTACTCAGAAAAAAAAACAAAAACAAAATAGAAATGGCACTGTGGTTCAAGTGGTAGAGTGCTGGCCTTGAGCACAGAAAGGTTCAGGGACAGAGCCCAGGCCTTGAGTTCAAGCCCCAGGATGGGCAAAAAAAATAAAATTAAAAAGGAAAGAATGAAAAGAAAATACTTCTGATGGTCATGCTGCTACCATGCTACCACAGAACAGGGCGAATATAAAGTTTTCATTTTACTACATTCCTAATCTCTCTCCCTTAAGGAAACTTGCAGAAATAGATGATTTGCATTTCTCCGGCTGTTTTTGTTTTTCCTTGTATCTATTTTACCAGTTGAAGAGATAGGGAAATAAGATCTCTGCCACTTCCCTTCCTTCCAGCTTTCCTAACTCTGCTACTGATACCAAGTCCACCTGCAGTTCTTTAAGAGAAGTCTGAAGTGAGACTCTCCATTCATTCCCTAGCCGAGCATTTCCTGCACTCTGTGGGCAGTTCGTGTTTGTAATGCTGTTCCTCATGCATTCTTGGGTAGGAATACATCCCTTAGCACTCTGGCTGCCAGCCCATCTTTGTGAACACTAGCCCTTATATTGTCTTAGAATGATCTGAGCTGGTGGGTATCATAAGTGAGTTAGCAGGCCAACTCTGAAGAGTGTTAATAGTTAGGATGCCAACTTGGTCTTCTGTTTGGTATAATAAGGGTATTTTGGCCTGCAAAGAAATGCTAGCATGCTAGCCTTTCCACTTTTGCCATTCTGTTCTAACCATACTGGTTCTGTCAGAGGGAATGTCCCAAAAGGTATAGTCAGTCCATAGACACCCATTGCTAATACAGTTAGCATTATTTTTTTAAATTTTGTGGTTGGTGGTGGTGGTCATGGGGTTTGAACTCAGGGCCTTGGGGTTCTGTCCCTGAGCTCAAAGTTAGCACTCTGCTACTTTAAGCCACAGTGCCACTTCTGGTTTTCTGGTGGTTAAATGGAGGTAAGAGTCTCACAAACTTGCCTGCCAGGTTGGCTTTGAACCATAATCCTCAGATCTCAACTTCAGAGTAGCTAGAATTATAGGAGTGACTCACCGGCACATAGCTCAGGAAATGGATTTTTTTTAATAAGAGAAACATCTGTACCCAGTGGTAATGAAACAATGATCGATACAAACTCACCAGTAATATTATTAAAATGATCCCTAATTTGAGGAAAATCAAGAGTTGAAAGAACTGTGAGATGAAAATCTCTTTAGGATTTAGACAGAGTGACTGATCTGGCTTCTCCCCAGACTATGACCCAGTATGGAGACAGAAAGCCTGGGCATGCTTGTAGATGGAAAACATTCAGGATTTCTTGGAGAGACAGTGAGACCCCAGAAGAGTGGACTGATCCCAAGTGCAGAGAGAACTGCAAAACCTAGAAAGCATGAAGATGGTGCAGAGGGATGACCCCAGGCACAGTTCAGTGTGGGAATCCCTGACCAGACCAAGTGCTAGCTGTGCCTTTGGCAGCCTGGCACTCAACAGTCAATGCCTCCATGAATGAATCCATCAGTGATGTCACTGAGGATCACCTAGCCATCAGTGACACAGTGGCACATGGTAATTACACTGTGGAATTTAGGCTCAGATCTAGGAGAATGGATTGAAATGTTGTCATTCTGACTGAGAGAGCAAAGAAAAAGCTTCACATCAGACCCATGGTGGATGATGGTTGTGCAATGAGAGTGGACACTGGAATATTTACTTATTAAAACCAAATTGTATGACACCATAGCTGCTGCTGTGCAGTGAGACTGTTTATATGGAACAGGATTAATTCATTGCTTAAAACCAATGGACACAGGAAGTGGTGCTGTAGCTCAAGTGGTAGAGCACTAGTCTTGAGCTGAAGAGCTGAGGGACAGCGCCCGGGCCCAGAGTTCAAGCCCCACGGCCAACCAAAAAAAAAAAAAAAAAAACCAAGGGACACAATGTTAACTGTATATACATCCAAAGGCTGCTTTTAAGGAAGGGACGAAGTATTAAAAACAGTGGGGTTTCATATCATTTTTATTAGACTGAAATTATTTCCTCTTTCTTCTTGTCAAATCAACAAAGACTACTTTTCTTTAGAAGAAGTAAATACATTAGCTGGTTGTCCTATAATCATAGCTCCTAAGGATGCTGAGATATGAGGATTATAGGCAGCCCAGGCAGACGTATTTGAAAGGCTCTCATCTCTGATTAACCAGCAAAAAGTGAGAGCTAGAGATGTAGTCTTAATGGTAGTACTCTGACTGTGTGAAAAAAATCAAGGCAAGAGCATTGAGTTCAAAGCACCAATACCAGCATTAAAAAAAAAAAAAACCCAATGTAACCAGTTGCCAACGGATCAGGCCTATAATCCTAGCTACTTGAGAGGCTGAGATCTAAGGATCAACATTAGAAGCCAAACCAGGCAGCAAAGTCCATAAGACTCCTGTTTCTAAGTAACCAAAAAAAGCAGGAAGTGGAGCTGTGGCTTAAGTGGTAGAGTACTACCTTGAGCAAAAAAGCTCAGGGACAGTGCCCAGGTCCTAAGTTTAAGCCCAAGGATCAGTGAGCATGTGTGTGCACACGCACTCGTGCACGTGTGCACACACACACACACACACACACACACGTAGTATGTGTCCATTGTAGAAAATTCAAATCAAGGGGAAAAAAAGACATTTTTAAATGAACATAGTTGTGCATGATTATAACTTTAGCTAATTGGAAGAAGGCAGAGGGTTGTTTGAGGCCAACCTGGGCAGAGTTATCTGAGACCCAGTCTCAAAAACAAAAAAATAAATAAAAGAGTTAGGGCTTGGTTCAAGTTGTTGAGTGTTTTCCTAGAAGTTTGAGGTCATCAGTTCATTCCCTAGTACCACAAACAAGCCAAACAAGACAGTTTAGATTATCAATAATTTCATACTCACACAAAAATACTATTACCTAGTGCTTAATATATAATGTTTAAATTATGTCTTTACAGATATATTTTTCTTATACAGATTTAGAATTATTTTATGATTTATTATTATTCATAGTATTTATACTTTGCATTTTAATATTTTATCATTTTGTTCTTTTTATAATTTTGAAACCATACTTTTACAAAAATATAAATAGTACAATCAAATCATCTGTAATATCATCACAAAGGATTGTTAACATTTTGCTTCTTTCCTTCACGTTTTTGATTACTCACACACACATAGATTTTATGATTAATTGTTTTAAAAGTTGTAAACTTAGTTTCTTCCTGTATGTTAATATATACTTTTATCCTTTTTTCCTTAACTAGATTTGCTACAAATTTTTCTATTTGAGTTATTTCTTAAGGTAGATATACATATATAATATGTAGCATCCTATGTATCATATATTAAATTATATCATTTTATTGTATGTAATTATATGTGTTATATTTTATACATATTATATATTATACATATATAATATATATGGGATGATTCTCTTTGCTTCATGTCCTTGTTATTATTTGATATTGTCATGTAAAAAGATAGCCATTCTAGAAATAGATATATAGACAGACAGACAGACAGACAGATAGATAGGCTCATTAATTCATGAGGCAAGTCTAGCCTCTGTGACCTCAAACTTAAGATCATCCTGTCCTCACCTCTTCCTTCCAAGTACTGTGATTACAACAACCAGACACTCAGTGCTACCACATTCCTTTTAATCATTTTTCGTGTGCCAGAACTTTGTGCTTCTATTTCACTTTTTCTGTTCAGGGCTGGTGCTCTTTTGCTTGAGCCATATCACCAGTTCTAGCTCTTTGGAGATAAGAATCTCTTGGATTTGTCTGTTCAGGCTGGCTTCAAACCATGATTGTCAGAGCTCAGCCTCCTGAGGATATAGGAATACAGGTGTGAGCACTGGCACCAGGCTATGATCACTCCTTATTAAAACACACTCCTTTGTCTCACTATTTTTTTTGTTCCCCTTTCCTTCCCAAATTCAGATAAATGTATCTACAATACCCAGGGTCCAAAATCAAATACAGTGACAACAAAGGATAAACCAAAAAACACAAAAGAAAAAAGAAATCATATAGTACGTTAAAAACAACAACAAAGATAAACCTCTTGTGTCCGAGGTTGCTTAGCATCATCTTATATGGACATATGTACGTAGCTATTGAACTATTCTGCTCATCTACTAAGATTATCCTAGATGTATACTGTTTATTACAAATAAGGGAAACCGTGGAACCTATGTTTCTTTGCGTCTGGGGGAACCAATGCAATAATGATACTCAAAGACAATATGTTGGAAATGATCTGTACAACTTGTGCAGCGGGGGAAGTGGGAGAAAAATGAGGGAGAGGGTAACAAGTTCAACAAGAAATGTACCTACTACCTTACTTATGTAACTGTAACCCCTATATGCATCAAATAAAATAAAACACAGTCCTCTTGATTTCAATGCCACTTTCCTGATTTTCCATCTATCCTGGTGCTGTCCCTTCTCAAATTCTTTTCTTGAGTCATCTTTTTCTGCTTAACCTGAAAAAAATAGTAGAGGGCTTTAGAGTTAATATTGGATTCCTTTTCTTCTCTAGCTACATCATTTCCTTTTAAGACATTGTTCACTATAGGGATTAAAATTCCACCTCAGGTTTTTTTTTCTATGTCTGGATTTTTCACTCAGCAATATAAAAATTCATCCATGGATTTTCATGTATTAATAAGTATTTTCTTCTCCTTTTCTTACTGGCTTTATTTTTATAGTGTGTCTTTACCACAGTTGATTGATTTACTCAGGAGTTGATTGACACATACATTGTGTTTAGTCTTCAAATCATAAATAAAACTACTATGAATATTCAAATTAAGTGTTTCTAGACATAGTTTTCTGTTTAAGGTTGGACAGAAAATATATGGTGAAGAACAATTTATGTATAACTTTATAAGTAATATATTTTTTTCTAAATTACAGTTATAATCACTCTTATTTGCAAAGATTATTGCCAGATTAGTGTGATGAGACAAAAACTGTTTCATTTATTCCCACCTTCTTCCCCATGTTTTTGGGACAAAATCTGTGACTTCCTCTTGTTCCCATACCCCTGGGTATGTTGATGCACATATTACTGATGACCATCTGCTAATCTGTGCCTAAAAGTTCCATAAGTCTGATAAGGGTCCAAAAGCCTGAGGGACATTTGTTATTCAGCTGCAATTCCCAAGCTCCTACTACAGGCCTGTCCCAAAGGAAATAAAGGTTTGTTAAATACAAAAATAAATAAATTACAGTTGTACATTTCACATCTCCAACAGCCATCTATGGGATGATTCTCCTTGCTCCATATCCTTGTTATTACTTGGTATGGTCATGTAAAAAGGTAGCCATTCTGGTGATCAAGTGATGACTGAATTTGCATTTGTCCAATGAGTATTGATATTGAGTGTATGTTTGCATCCTAAATGGCTAAATCATTTGTCATATTTTTATCAGGCTGTTTTTCTTGGCATTATTGTTAAATTACTACTAAAATTATTGAGTCTTAAGAGTTCCTTGAATATTTTTTTCTTTAGGGTACTAGGTATTGATTCCTATGACCTCAAACATTCTAAGCAAGCACTCTACCACTTGAGCCATGTATCTAGCCCTTTGGTTTGCATTTTGCTTCTTGAGATAGGCCCTTGAGATGTTCCCAGATTGGCCTCAAATTAGCAGCTTTCCTGCATCCACCTCTTCAGTAGATGGGATGACAGTGTACAGTACCATATCCAGCTTGATAGTTGATATTTGTGCTGAATACTCATTCTCCCTTTTACCACTGTAGCCATTTACATAAAAATACTACGTCTATGTGAGTAGCTGACTGTACAGAATTTTGTCTCCTTCAGTGAATGAGTCACTCCCTGTCCTTATCTCTGCAGGCCTACACAGGGGAAAAATGGCCAGCCTTCTACTCAGAGACAATGCAACAACTTTTGCATGCACATTCCTGTAAACGTTTCCTTTGAAGAGAAGCCCTTCTGAACCTTATGTTTCCTATGGCCTTTTCTTTTTCTCCTCTTTTATCCCTTCTTTACCCCTTATTTAAATACAAACTTCATAAAAGAAGTGACCACAGTGTGTTATAGAAAAGAACTATATTTAGAAATGAACTTCATATCTATTTTAAAACACATGCTAGATAAATCCTCATTGGATGAATACATACATGTATAGAGGATCAAATCCTAATTTGATCCTGGTCTAATAGATGGCTTTTAGAAGCCTACAGAAACATGTAAGAGCTTCTCATTTCATGAAGCCAAAACTAATCCTTGGAGACAGCTTGTTCCATAAGGTTCTTTCAATGGGAGAATGGATTATGTAGGCATTCATCCCTTTGGAAGGATATCAGCACAGTAGAAATGGGTGGAAAAATTTTGAACATACAGATTCCTGGATTTGCCAAGAACCTCCGGATTCAGAATCTCTAGAAGTAAATTCTAGAAATGTCTGTTTTGTTACAGCTCTGTAGGTAATTTGAGCACATCTTGTTGCTTTTCCAACTGCCTCTACTGCTCCTTTCCTGCTTTCCATTGCAATACCACAACTCTCATTTCCCTGCTGGCCAAAAGTAAGGCCAATATGGGCAAGACGATGCTTATAGTTTATAAGTAAAAGGGGGGAAAAACCATGCTGAATGCTTGCTTTAAAAAACAATCTCAAAAATTGTATGTGATTTTTTTAGTGTTAGTTCCTAACAAATAAACATTAATCCATCATTGTAGTCAAAGGCAGAATTCAGCCTTAAATATTGTCAAGAAGTTAAAACATTGATAACACTCTGTTCTAATCTAAACAATGAATTCACAGTGTTCCTCAAGCAACGTGGACTGCTTGAAGCATCACTCAGGTTAAGAAATATTATGGGCCAGGCACTGGTGGCTCATGTCTGTAATTCTGGTTACTTAGGAGGCTGAGATATATCACAGTTTAAAGGTAGCCCTGGCAAGAAGTCCATGAGACTCTTACCTCCAATTAACCAGCAAAAAGCCAAAGTGGAGCTATTGCTCAAGTAGTAGAGTTCTAGCCTTGAGCAAAATTGCTCAGAGACAGTACCCAGGCCCAGAGTTCAAGCCCCAGGATCACACACACACACACATCATACATACACACACGCACACACACACACACACACACACGATATTATGAAAAATTATGTTATAGTGCAACATGATCTTTTACTGTCTAAAAAATACTTATAAAATTGAGCTCATTTTGAAGGAACAAGTTTCAAGATCTGTATACTGTTACCACCATGTACCATGCTTGTGTCAACATGGCTTTCATCTTTGCAAAGAGTAAAATGGCTATCCAACTGCCCATCCTGATTTACCTCTACAGTTCCATGTCTGATTTGTTCTTTCTTTTCACCCCCCTTGAATCCTATCTACCCGGCTATTTCGAGAAGCTTCTTGTTCCTTTCAGGAATCATTTGCAGAGATGCATGCTTCTCTTAAGCTTCTGATTAACTACCCAAAGCCCTTGGCTAATACTGATCATTTTATATGGCTCAGGAATGATATTTTAAATATTTAAATTGCCTTTGGCAGTAAAAAACAACAAAAAGGATCTCCACTCTTGAAAAGTTATTTATTTCTATTGCATTCCATATTCTACTATAAACAAAATCTTTTAAACCTTGAAATCCTTTAAATCTTTTAAACAGCCTTTTATGTTTCTCTCAAAGCTCAAGGCTGTCAATCTACATTAGCAATGTCATCAATTTCAACACTGTCAAAATGCTTGTTTATTTATTCTTGGTGCCAGTCCTGAGGATTGAACTGCAGGCCTGGGCACTGTTCCTGGGCTTTGGTTCTCAAGGCTGGTGTTCTACCACTTTGAGCTACAGCTCTGTTTCTGGGGTAGTTAATTAGAGATTAGAGTCTCACAGATGTTTCCTGCCCAGGCTGGCTTTAAAGCATGATACTCAGATCTAAGGCTCTTGAGTAGCTAGGATTGTAGGCATGAGCCACTAGCACCCAGCTTCAAAATGGGTTTTTAAAATCTACCAATGAGGCAAAGTGTGCTCAAAAAAATCTGCAAATACATCCTCAATCTCATGAGGTCAGAAATTATATACAAAATAAAGGAAATAAAAAAGAAAAATAAAAGTATTGACAAAAATATAGAACCATTTGAACCTTTGTGTGCTATGAGTGAAACTGTAAACTAGAAAAGCCAGTATAGAAATAAACTAAGACTAGAATGACATATCACACCACATCATCCACCAATTCCATTTCTGGGTAGAGTCCCCAAAGAGGTGATTACAGGGACTCAATTATATACCTGCCCTCTCATGTTCATAGAAGCATCGGTCATGAAAATCAAAAGTTAGAAGCCTTTCAAGTGTCCATCAAATGTCCAGTAATGGATGAATGGATAACTAAATATGGTTTACAAGCACAATGCAATACTACCTAGCAACTTAATTAAGATAATATTCCTGTCATTTTCAACAACATTGACAAATCTGGAGGACACCATATTAAGTGAAGACACATACTGCACAGTCTCACTTACCTGTTGAATCTAAAATGTTGACTTCACAAAAGTTGAGGGTAGATTAGTCCTTACCAGGGAGTTGTTGAGAAGCTATTGGTCAAAGAATATAAAAAACTTCAGCTAGGATCAGTCCAAAGAAACTATTATACAATGCAATACATTTAACATGCCATAATAAATAATATACATTTTGGAAAAATGCTAAGAAGGTGGATGTTAAGAATTCTCCCTATAAAAGTAAAAAGTAGCCAGGTACCAGTGGCTCACACCTGTAATCCTAACTACTCAAGAGAACTGTGATTTTTAAACTGGCTCAAGTAATAGAATAGAGCCTACCAAGCAATCAGAGAAAGTAAAAAGTCCGAAATTCAAACCTTGGTACTGGCAAGAAAAAAAGTGAAAACTATGTAAGGTAAGGCATTAAGTTAATTACCTACAATTTAAATGATTCTTCAATAATTTAAAATTTCAATACCATATTGTTCATAACATATCTATATCTATATCTATATCTATCTATCTATCTATCTATCTATCTATCTATCTATATATATATATACCAATTAAATAAGGATTGGAGACCTGGTTCAAGTTACAGAGGGATACTAGAGCAAGCAGTATTATGCATACACACACATACATATCTCCAGATGAATAATATATAGATCATATATAGATATAGATGAATAAAATGTTTATTGCTATCATAAAAAAACTTTTGGTATAAACATAATGGAATATTCTGCTGTAAAAAGAAGGAAATTCTTGCGGGGCACTGGTGGTTCATGCCTGTAATACTAGCTACTTATGAGGTGGAGATCTGAAGATAACAGTTCAAAGCCAGCCCAGAAAGGAAAGTCTGTGAGACTCTTATTTCTAATTAATCAATAAAATGTCAGAAATGGACCTTTGTCTCAAGTGATAGAGACCAGCTTTGAGTGGAAAAAGGTCAGGGATAATACCCAGGCCCTGATTTCAAGCCCCAGGACCAGAACACACACATACAACACAAAGGAAATTCTGACATGCAGATGAATCTTGAAGATGTATGGTAAGTGAAATAAATCAGTCACACAAAGATAAATTCAATATGGTTCCAGGTATAGAGCTGGTATGTTCAACATCAAAGCAGTGTGGTGGTTTCTGGAAGCCAGGAGGATGGGGGACCAAGGAGATATTGTTTAATTGGGACTGAGTTTTAATTGGGGAAGAAGAAAGAAGTTCTAGAGATGGATGTTGGTGATGGTCACCTAAAAATGTAAATGTATTTAATACCAGTGCGTTGTAAAGCTAAAAATGTTAGATTCCACAATAATAAAAAGAAAAAGTATGGAAAAGAATATCTAATATGACCCTATTTATAACAGATTGTAGCGCTTTTGCCCTTATTTATTCCATTTGCTTTTAAGTTTTCTGATTAAGAGGAGTAAAAATCAAGAAAGTAAACATGTGAAATACTGAGCTCTCAAGACTAAAATGGAGAAACAAAAAAAAGAAGGTGGTTAGATAGTGCACATCTACCAGCAACAGCTAGATTAAGACAGATAGACATAAAGTTTGAAGATGAAAGTTAGCAAGATTCTGTCTCAGAAACAAAAAGGCTGGGGGTGTGGCTCAAGTGGTAGAATCTTGCAAGTACAAGACCTTAGTTTAAAAAAAGAACGAAAATATGGCTTAAAAAAGAAACAACTTTCATTTAATTTAGTGATGGAGAAAATGGAATACATTGAAGAAAGCAAAGGGAACCACTTGATCTGTAAACAGCCCAAGAAGAAAAACAAGTAAATTACCTGTGGCTGCTATTTGATGAAATATGTATCATGAGAAAAGTTTTCACATTCACCAAAGTACATCAGAAAACTTTCAAAACTTAAAAAATAGGGCTGGGAATGTAGCTTAGCAGTAGAGTGCTTGCATGAAGCCCTGGGTTCAATTCTTCAGTCCCACATAAACAGAAAAGACAGGAATGGTTCTGTGGCTCAAGTGGTAGAGTGCTGGCCTTTAAAGAAGCTCAGGGACAGTGCTCAGGCCCTGAGTTCAAGCCCAAAGATTGGTAAAAAAAAAAAAAAACTTCCAATAGACACATGAAGAAATTCTCAACTTCTCTAGCCATAAAAGAAATGCAAACCAAAACAACATTGAGATTCCACCTCACCCCAGTTAGAATGGCTAGAATCAAGAAATCTAATGATAACAGATGCTGGAGGGGATGTGGACAGAAGGGAACCTTACTGCATTGTTGGTGGGAGTGTAAACTTGTTCAACCACTCTGGAAAGCAGTATGGAGGTTCCTCAAAAGACTCCACATAGAGCTCCCCTATGATCCAGTAATCCCACTTTTGGCATTTACCCAAACGATCACAAACAAGGCCATACTAAAGTTACCAGCACAACTATGTTTATCACAGCATTATTCACCATAGCTAAGATATGGAACCAGCCCAGATGCCCCTCAGTAGATGAAAAAAATGTGATATAGATAGATAGATAGATAGATAGATAGATAGATAGATAGATAGATAGATAGAAAGATAGATGTGTTCTATGCTTTCATCAGAAATACTGACACCTCCCCATTTGTTAGGAAATGGAAAGACTTGCAAAAAATTATACTAAGTAAGCCAGAACCACAGAAACATAGGTCCCATGGTTTCCCTTATTTGCAATAACTAGTATACATCCAGGATAATCTTACCAGACAAAAAGAAAAGGTCAAAAGCTATGTACCTATGACCATATAACATGATGCTAAGCAGAATGAACCCCAAGATAGGGACCCAAGAGGTTTTATCTTTGTTGCTGTTATTTTTAATGTTCTATGTGATTTTTTGTTTCTTTTGTATGTTCTTCCCCCATGGTATAGCCCTTGTTATCACTGTATTTGATTTTGGTGCCCTGCATCTTGTATATACATTTTTCAAATTTAGGAGGGGAAGAGAAATAACAAAACACTGAAATAAGGATACCGGTTGACCCATTGTAACAATGAGATGTACAAGACACTATGTTGAAAATGAACTTTATGCCGGGCACTGGTGGCTCACGCCTGTAACCCTAGCTACTCAGGAGGCTGAGATCTGAGGATCATGGTTCAAAGCCAGCCAGGGCAGGAAACTCTGTGAAACTCTTATCTCCAATAAACTCTTATCTCCATCAGAAAACCGGAAGTAGCACTGTGGCTCAAGTGGTAAAGCACTAGCCTTGAGCTGAAGAGCTGAGGGACAGTGCCCAGGCCCAGAGTTCAAGCCCCACGACCGATTAAAAAAAAAAAAAGAAAAAGAACTTTACAACTTTGAGGTTGAGGGAGGAATTGGGGATGTGGGGAGGGAAGGGATAGTAGGGGATAAACAAGGGAGGGGAAACAATGCTCAATAGGAAATGTACTCATTAACATGCTCATGTAACTGTAACCCCTCTGTACAGTATCTTTACAATGAAAAAAAGAAAAACATAGTTTGTAAAATAAAAAAAGGTATGAAGAAAAGATGTAGAAGGGAGTTACCATAGCAATTTTTCCTAAACATTATTTAAAAGATTATAATACATGGAAAAACACAAATTCTATAAATTAGTTAAATATTTGAAAGGAAATACAATAAAATACCAGAATCATCCTTCAAGGTTGTAACTACAGCAATTATTTTCACCTTCATATGTACTTTAGTATTGTATTAGAGAGGCATTGATCAAGATGGCATGTTGAACTGGAATCCCTTTATTCAACTACTTAAAGATAATAAAACATGAAATAATATTGTCTGAGTTTCTAACAATGGTAATATGTTGTTCTGTGATCATCAGAAAAGCTGTAATGGAATTTCAAACTAAACGCAAAAAGTAAAACCTTATTTCTCATAGTTTATCTTCAAGGAATAGGTGGAAAAAGATGATTGTAACTGCTTATCTACTTGAAAGAGTCAAATCCCCCCTTCCCTGAGCCTGAGAATCTACACCAGGCTTGGATGCTCCTAGCAATATGGCAGAGCACTGCCATTGAAGTTGGGACTGAGACAGGAAACCATCTTGGTGACAACGTTATAGCAAGAGCACAAGGCATGTGGTGATGTTGAGAAACTTGTCGGTAGTGGAGTGAGTCAGCAAACAGGCCAGACTCCAGTCAAAGTGTCAGCACATCAGGAACAGTTTCTATGACGCCAGTGGTGGTTGTAGCCAGTGGAAGACCTTTGTCATACCATCTGAGGAATGCAAGGCTCCGGCTGTGTTTGTGTAACCATGCATCTCCAGATCATTGTTCTTCTTCAAGTGCAGAATCCTGGCTTACACAGCCAAAAGACAGCAGAGTGTGCCTGACAGGTCCTTTTGTTCTCAAGCTGAAGTAAGAGATGTGGGGAATTTTATTTTCCCCAATAAATGACATCATAACACAGAGCATATTGTTCAGGTTGGTGGCTGCCCTGATACTAAACTTTCATTAAACAGTCTTTCAATCTAACCTACTCTCTTCCTATCCTTTGCAGCTTTATGTTAAGGTTGAGTTTAGTCATGAAGAGCAGCTGTGGTAGTTATTTCTGGATGCTTCTGGCATGGTGTTTGTTGCTGGCTGGCTCTGAAAGTCCCTTTGCTCTGGTGGGTGGATTCTTCATTTCTCTACCACCTCTGCTTTGAACCCATGGGAATTTCTGGACGCACCAGCTTAGATGACTTGAAACCAGCAGAGCCTTCTCCGAAATAAGTTGAAATCACCTACTAGAGGGATACCTTCTTTCTAGGGTCATTTGTCATCTAAGAGGCAGGATGGCCTGGATTGTGACTGACCCCATCTTGCCAGGGACCCTCCATTTGTCAGTTAGTCTGGCCACACAACAGAATGATCTTGGGGATCCACCTGGAACCTTATAAGTGGATGATCTAAACTTGAAAGAGACTTGTTCTGCTTGCCAATTAGGCCCTTCCGTGTCAAAGCAGTACGCCTGCCTGTCTGGGCCAGCTATGGAGCAGGGACTTGGGCTTCCAGTGAACAAACTGTCTACTTTGTTATTGAACCCAAGGTCTTTCACTAGAGCCATATGTCTAGCCTCTTTTTGCCTTTTTTTTTTTGAAGTAGGGTCTCATTTTATGCCTGGACTGGCCAGAGCTGAGATTTTCCCACTTATTCTTCCCTGTGTCACTGATGACAGACAGGTACCACTGTGCCCAGACATTTTTGCTTCTCCAGTAGCTGGGATGTCAGGATGTGCATCACCACACTCAGGCATTGGTTGAGATGAAGTCTCTTGAATTTTTTTTATACCCAGGCTCTCCAAATTGAAATGTCCTGATCTCTACTGCACGAAAAACGAGCCTGAGCCATTAAACACAACTGCTTTTTTTTAAAAAAATGTAAGTGATAACTTGGAAACATAAAAGTTGTACATATTAATGGGGTGCCATATGGTATGTTTTAGTATTTGTGTATTCCATGAGATGTTTAAGTCAGGATAAACATAGGCGTCTCCTCAAACATCCGTCATTTCCTCTGAGGGGCCACAGCCAGGGCTGTTTCTTGAGATGAGGGTGAAAGAGAGAAGGTTGCAGCCATCTGCCACAGCTGGGGTGGAGTGTTATTGCTAGGAGACCCGTCTGGATGGGCAGAGTCTAGCATCCAGTCTCTATTGCACTTTCCTGCCTCTCAGTGGCACAGACTAACAGGGACCCATCCTCAAATGGGAGATTAAGTTGGCAGTTAAATTGCAAAACTAAAAATAGTATAGTACAAGTTAGCAGAATGAAGACAGGTTAAAGCTGAGATCAATGACTTCATAGGAGGTAGAGTTTCATTGATGGACAAGTATTAGTGCCCAGTGGTCATTGCAGAACTGATTATCTGTCGAGTAAACCTCCAACTCAGTATGGATGGCACTCAGAACAGAACTGATTATCTGTCCAGTAAACCTCCAACTCGGTATGGATGGCACTCAGAATTCTCCCAGATCCCCCCTGCCTTGCCTGCCTGTGGACCCAGCACCCTCCTCCCATGTTCATGTGTACTGGCCTGTACTAGTCTGAGAGGTTTTACATTCTCATCTCTGCCTCTTCCCCATCCCTCTTCTAGCTTACACAGCCTCCTCTTCCTCATCTCTTCAATCCCATGCCAATTCACACTTCCCTGAACTCTGTTAATCAAACCCTTCCATTTTCAAGTAATAGTACCATGCAGAAACTCATAATACTTATTACAATGGGACATTTACTTGTATTTGTGAGATTTTTAAAGTCATAATACCATGCAGATGTTATTCATAATACTAATCACAGAAGGAAATTTACTTGTGTGAGTGAGATTCTTCTAGTTGCCTCCTTTTACTAAACTGTAAATTCCCAGGTTGGGCATGGATAGTATCTGTCTTTGCTTGCCAATAAAATTTACAAAAAGCACTAAGCAAGACTTCTGCCCCAAATTGTTTTTGTTTTTAATTGCGGAGATTCTAATTAGCTCGTAGATACCATCTATGAGGTGGAGGCTGCCTCTTACTCACCAATGAAATATTAATACTCATTACTTCCACAGTCTGGCAGCTCAGTGCTGTAGGTTGGATCTTGAACACCCCTCTCCCAGGCCTGTGGGCTTAAAACCTTGGCTCCCAGATTTGTACTGTTGGGAACTAGTAGAAATTTTAATAGGTAGAGCCTCCCTAGAAGTCTTTGTGTCATTAAGAATGAATTGTGTTTTTTTTCCAAGTCTTTCCATTTCCTAACAAATAGGGTGGTGTCATTCATTCTGATGGAAGCATTGAATTCTAATATATATATATATGGAGAGAGAGAGAGAGAGAGTATGATGTATATATAATGTTTTCTTGATTCACTCATCTACTGAGGGGCATCTGTATTGGTTCCATATCTTAGCTATAATAAATAATGCTGTCATAAATATATTTGTGTTGGCAGCTTTAGTATGGCCTCATTTGTGATTGTTTGGGTAAATGCCCAAAAGTGGGATTGCTGGGTCATAGGGGAGCTCTATGTGGAGTCTTTTGAGGAACCCCCATAGTGCTTTCCAGAGTGGTTGAACAAGTTTACACTCCCACCAACAATGCAGTAGGCTTACCTTTTGGCTACATCCTCTCTAGCATCTGTTGTTATTAGATTTCTTGATTATAGCCATTCTAACTGGGGTGAGATGGAATCTCAATGTTGTTTTGGTTTGCATTTCTTTTATGGCTAGAGAAGTTGAACATTTCTTCATTTGTATATTGGCCATTCTTATTTCCTCTTCAGAGAAGTCTCTCTTCAAGTCTTTAGCCCACTTATCAATGGGACAGTTCATATTAAGTGAAGTAAGGCTGTCCCAAAGAAATTTAGGTCCCATGGTTTTCCTTATTTGCAACAATTACATATAGGATAAGCTTATCAAATGAGCCGAAAAGCTCAAAAACTGTATACATAGGTCCATATAAGATGATGCTAAGGGAAATTAACCCCAAGATATGGATACAAGAGGTCTGTCTTTATTGTTATTGTTTTAAATGTACTATGTGATTTCTTTTTTGTTTGTTTCCTTTGTCTGTTTTCCCCCCTATGGCATATCTCCTGCTGTCACTGTACTTGATTTTGGTAGCCTGCATTCTGTATATACATTTTTCTAATCTGGGGAGGGGAAAGGGAATAACAAAATGCTGAAACAAGGACACAGGATGACCCATTGCAACAATGATACCCACAGGACAGTATATTGGAAATGAACTTTACAACTTTGGGCAGGGGAGAATGGAAGGTGGGGGAGGGAAGGGATAGTGGGACAAGAATCAACTTATAAGCAGAACAGCTTTATTTGAAAATTTATTTTTCTGGAGGTTTCATTCCATGGTTGGCTGGTTGGGTCCTTGCTCATTATGGCAGAAGCATGTGGTAAAACATAAGCACCTCATGTCCTGGGTGAGGAGAGGCCATACTTCAAGGTAACAATTCTCTCTCTTATGTAGCTATAACAATTCTCTCTCATGTAACTATAACCCCTCTGTACACTATCTTTACAATAAAATAAAATTTTAAAAAACTAAAAAAGAATAAATTGTGCAACTAGGTGCCTGTGGTTTATGCCTGTAATCCCAGCTACTGAGGAGGCTGAGACCTGAGGATCATGGTTCATAGAGAAAGCTGGTAATGGAGCTATGGCTCAAGTGGTACAGCACTAGCCTTGAGCAAAAGGAGCTCAAAATTCAAGCCCCAAGACCTGCAAAAAAAAGAGAGAGAATTGTTACCTTGAAATATGGCCTCTCCTTCTCACCCAGGGCATGAGGTGCTTATGTTTTACCACATGCTTCTACCAGAATGAGCAAGGACCCAATCAACCAACCATGGAATGAAACCTACAGAAAAATAAATTTTCAATTAAATCTTTTCTTCTTATAAGTTGATTCTCCCAAGAACATGGAAGAACAGAGAACATGTCACTCTGGTGTGACATTCTTCAAACTACTCTGAACCAGGCAACTGAGGGTAGCATCTGAGAAGAGCTATCTTCCTCCAGCCAAGGTAAATTAAGTTGTTAGCTAAGCTATACCTCTCTTTGCTTTTTACATAGTGATTGCTTCAACCTTGCTAATTTCTGTTTTAAACATCCAACTTCTGCTTCCTTCACTACAGGCCAAGTTCATCTGGAAGGTCTTTGAATTATTGGTACATAGTTCTATGAAGATCTTTGTAGTCCTCTGACATTATCCACAGTACCATGATTCCCCATCTTGATTCATTAGTCCTCAGTTGCCTTGCGCTTTTTTTTTCTTTTTGGCTCAGTCTTTGTTTTGTCAACTTGTTGTGTGTGACTGGATATTTTCTCCTCTCTTCATCTGCCATGCCTAGGCAATTGTCCCAGTTTCTTCACTTGTGCTTTTCCTTCCAGCCGCCTACATGTGAGTCGTGTCTTCTGCAAAGACAATTATTTGTAATGATCTATTCCTAAGAAAATGGGACACTAAATTTCTTTCTCTGAGAGGACCTATTCCTAATCCCAACCAACATAGGCAACATATCTTATTCTTCTGATAATCTGCCTGAGAAATCTGCAGGTAGAGTGTGGTAGAGGAAGAAATGGTAGTTAGCATGAAGGCAGAGATAAAACACAAGCATCACTTTGGCAGAATATTCACAATTAAGATTCTATGGGGGGAAAACACTCGTAGGAAAAGGATACACAGGGACACAGAAAACTTAAACTGTGTCCCTCTGTTTGCAGAGGAGATAAATGCCATTGTGTGTTTGTGAGTATGATAGCTATCTCTATCTCTCTTGCCCAGGGTCTTCCCATGATCCTTGTCCTGGGTGTGGTAGGTCAGAGGGTTTATTTTACCTGGTAGAGCTGACCCCACTCATGCCTGGGAAGGATAATTTGATACTGGGTATCACATTAGAGAGAACCCATAAAGCAATGATGGCTGCCCCTTGAGTGAACAATACCATGGGAGACTTTAGAATGGTAGCAAGTAATGGAAATTTTGAAAATATTCCTCCGGAAACAAAGCCTGGCAAAGGAGTCCTGACTGAGGAATCTTGCACAACTCTTCCCAGCACATGATGAATTTTGAGCTTCTCACACCATATATGCCAAAAAGGTCCAGAGTTATGAGGGCTGGCTGATTTTCTTTGTTTTCTTTGCTTCTTTCTATGCCTACATATTAAAATCCAGTCAGCCATCGCCTAACCAACTCTCTATGTTTCAAAACAAAAACAATGGACCTTACTTTTTACCAGCTGAGAGTAGGCTTATGTGTCCTCTTTGAAAAAGACTGTCATTTTCACACATCAGGGGCAAGTGAACTCCAATTTCAATGCCAAATGAATTAGAAGGTTAGCCTCCTGCATTATCTCAAACATCACTGCATTTGTGACATTGCTATGTTTGAGGGATCTAGACTAAAGATGCACTAAGCCTACCTTTGGCTGAGCTCCAATTTCCAAATCAGCTTTGAGAATGTCCATTTCACTACAATGTTTCTGATCTACATTGACTTCCCGTAGGATACCTACCCTGTTCTGTGTGACAGATTATGACACCAGAGGTCAGTGAAAACTTTCATTGGATCTCCAAGTGTGCTTCTGCAGTGAAAAATACCAGCATAATGTCAAGCATTACTGAGGAATCTGTGGAAACAAACACCAAATGATTTAGCTCACTGTCATAGAAAATTATTTCACATCCATTCCTGGAAAAGACAGTTTCATACATATAAATACTTGTTTGGGGTCAGCTCTCCACTATGGTGGACAACATACCTGAGATATGATACCTTTGTACTTTTTAAGTATGTGGGCTCAGAGCTTTGATCGTTTTAGTTCATGTTTGGTTGATGTTATGACCTCTGTGGTGTGTAATGAGGCAAAACATCATGGCAGAAGGAGCTGTGATGAGGCAGAACATAATGGCAGCCAGAGAGCAGACAGAGGTATACAACTTGCCATATTGGGACCACAGTGCTCCCTTCAAGACCACACCCCACTTAACCTTTCTCCTGAAGCTTCCCCAAGTTCCCAATAGCACACAGGCTGTAGATCAAACATTCAATATCCAGCCTTTGGGGGAAATTTAAGATCCAAACCATAGCAATACTTCTCTTTGCTATTTTTATGGTATAATCACTAGAAATTTAATCTTGGTTCATTCACAACTAACTTGTATGTGCCTACCTCATGCCAAATAGAATTTTTGGCCCAAGCATTAATAGAATGTAAATACAAGACAAATTTGCAATTGGCTGGAACTTATAATGGGCCAAGAAAATCTACAAGATACACAAGTAATATAAATTGATGTTAGATAATGAGAAGAAGAATGATAAAAAACATAAAATGAGAAAGATAATATGGGAACACTGGAATTTTAGATAACATGTTAGGAATCTCCCAAAAGAGACATTGCCTAATGTTGGGGAGGTCAGTGGAGCTTTTCCAAATAACAAGGAGAAATAGATATGGGCAAGGGAGTAGAAGCCAAATCATGTAAAGATCCAACCTCAGATGCCACATGACTTTTGCTCTTTTTTGCATTATTATTATCTTTACTATTGTTGCTATTTTAAATAGTTGTTCAGAGGGGTTTCTATTCAACACACCACTTTATAAGAACAATGCATCTTGATCAACATCACCTGATCCATTGTTCTCCATCTCTCTCAACCCCATCTGCTCTTACTTTGAGTCACTATAAAATTCTGGACCATGAATGGCACGGATTTTTTACTCTGTCATTGTCTTCTTTCAAAGCCTTTTTTTTCAATCTCGCATTTTTTTAAGTTGTGAAAATACCGTATAGAAGGGTTACAATTACATGGGCAAGATAATGAGTACATTTCTTATCAAGCATTGTTGCCTCCTCCTTTGTTTCCCCTTCCCATCCCTTCCCACCCCCCGCCCCAAAGTTGTAAAGTTCATTTTTTGACATAACGACGTGTACATCTCATTGTTGCAATGGGTCCACCTGTATCCCTATTTAAACGATTTGTTTTTTCCCTTCCCCTCCACAAATTATACCAACATCAAATACAGTGACAGCAGGGGTTATACCATGGGGGAGGGACATACAAAGCACAAAGAAATCATCTTATAAATATGTTAGAAACAATTGAATGAAAGAAAAAACATTTGAATCCTTATCTTGGAGTTCATTTCACCTAACATCAACTTATCTGACCTTTTCTGCTTGTCTCAGGCATATACTAGTTATTGCAAATAAGGGAAACCATGGGACCTATGTTTCTTTGGGCCTGGCTTATTTCACTTAATATAATTTTTTCCAAGCCTTTCCATTTCCTAACAAATGGGGCAATGCCATTCTTTCTGATGAAGGCATAGAATTCCATTGTGTATATATGTCACATTTTCTTGATTCATTCATCTACTGAGGGGCATCTGGGTTGGTTTCATATCTTAACTATGGTAAATAATACTGTAATAAACATAGTTGTGCTGGTAGCTTTAGTATGTTCTTGTTTGTGATCATTTGGGTAAATGCCAAAAGTGGGATTGCTGGATCATAGGGGAGCTCTATGTGGAGTCTTTTGAGGACCCTCCATACTGCTTTCCTAAGTGGTTGAACAAGTTTACACTCCCACCAACAAGGCAGTAGGGTCCCTTTTGTCCACATCCCCTCCAGCATCTGTTGTTATTACAGTTCTTGATTTTAGCCATTCTAACTGAAGTGATGTGGTATCTCAATGTTGTTTTGATTTGCATTTCTTTTATGGCTAGGGAGGTTGAGCATTTCTTCATGTATCTATTGGCCATCCTTCTTTCCTCTTCAGAGAAGTTTCTCTTTAAGTTCAAAGCCCTTTCTTGACCTTAGCTGTCTTGCCAGCTATTTTGTGCCTGTCCTCCTCCAGGCATAATATGCAAATCATCCTACTTAATGTGGCAATGAGTTTTATGATTTCAACTTAGTATCTAGAGGCTAATGAGAGTAAATAACTAGCCCAGAGTAATTCAGCTATTAATTAGGTGAGCTAAGCTTAAATGAAATATTTTATTTTCCATTCTAATAAGCACAATACCTTTTGTAAATAAATCAATCTCTCAGAAGAATTAATAGTTTTGTCTTAGGGCAAATCCTAGGATTCAGTCACTGGTTAAAATGTAGTATAGATCACAATCGCATAATATTCGTAGCTTACACAATGTCAGCATCATTAGCTAAGCAGAATAGTAATAAAAGCACTTATCACCTTAACTTTCCAGAAGTGATGTGAAACACGGAATACAACAATACTTATTCCTTTCCCAGTCCTCTATTATATACAATCTTCCCTGGGCTTCCAGCCCTGGGAGAGAAGAGAAAACAATATTACTGTAAATCACTCTGCTCCGATATGACCTGGATCATTAAAGCTTAGAACTACACATCCTATGTCTGAGTTTATGAAATTCCTAAGGTGATCCCTAAGGAGAAAACTCTAGGCAATCCAAGTTGGATCCCACATGCATTTTTCAATCATGGTGCTTGGCTTTATTAAGTGACATCGATGTCAAGTTTGGTTTACTCTTCAACTCCTCATCCTTCATTCAGGGCTTAGCTTTCACTGGTCCACCCACACCCTGTGTCCCCAGCTTGACCCTGCTTCCATGAGTAATTTGGGCTCCACCCCAAGGATCGCATCCCAGCTGTAAGCTACAGCTGCACTTGGCATGGGACCTTGCCTTGGCCAGAGCCTACTGGGTGCTCCCTTCCTGACCAGCAAGCCTCTGCTCTGCTGCCCTTTGCTTCCCTCTGGTGGGCACAGTGCTCTGTCTCTGGCAGCTGAGCTCAGTCAAGGCCACCACAGCAGACCTGCTGATTCAGAGGAGAATGTGTTCTGCCAGGCCCTACACTCAGAGGAGTATGGCTTGCTGGAATACAGCAAGCTTTATTGGTGCTATTGGCCATATTGATGCTGAGAGAAAAGGCTCCACATGGAGAAGCCCGCCCCCCCCCAAGACCTACTCTTAGTCAAAAAGGACACAGTGGGTGAATGATTAGCCCTCATCCTGCAAACTAAGTCAAGAAGCCTGGGTGTCTCTACTGGAGATACTGAAGGCCTCCAGCAATTTACATGCTGAGTGTACAGTGGGATAAAGAGCCATGATATCATTCCTAGGACGGTACAGCCAAACTAAAAACAAAAAAATTAAGGGTAAAACAGCTAAATTTAAGCAGATTTAGAATTCTACTTTTCACTATGGCATTTCTAAGGAGTTAGAGCTTTCCAGAATTAAATTTGCCTGCTTTGGAAAAGTTCTTCAATTATGCTTCCAAATCTATGGATAAAGAGCTTAGGCAATTCTTTTAAAGTCATCCTCATCATAGCTGATATTTTAAGACTACCAATCATGTTACAATGACTATCATCATAGTGACAGTTATTCTACATGACAGCCTGTAGGAATGGATTCCAGTGTTCCCTCCCATTTCTCAGATGGTAAAGGCAACTGAAGAGTGACCTAACTTGCTACGAGCCTAAGGAAAGAGGAGCATGTCACTGTATACCCCAGCGATGACTATGGGCATCATCATCCTTCCACACAATGGTAACATATGTGAAAACTAAGATATGTGCTTTGTTGTTGATGTCATTAAAATAATATACATAACTGAGCAACTGTTGAGCTCATACCTATAATCCTAGGCTCTCAGGAGGCTGATCTCTGAGAGTCTCATTCAAAGTCAGTCATGTCCAATTCACTGTCAAAAAGTCAGAAGTAGAGGTGTAGCTCAAGCGGTAGAGGGCCAGTCATGTGCAAACCAGGCTTGGAGTCCAAGCCCCAGTATTGGCATATGCACACATAATATGTATGTGAATAGATATATGTATATATACATGCTTATACTCATCTACAATACATATGTACATGTTTGTATGTTTATGTGTGTAAGAACACACATATATATGTATGTACATATAAATGCGTAAAATTTGAAATAAAAGACAGAGTTTTAAAAAATTCAATCATGTTCCCTCAGAGAAAGAGCTATCATATACCTTTTGGGCTATCAATTTTTTTGTTTTCTTCTTTTTTGCTACAAATATTTGATTCTAATTGAGATAGAGAATGTTATAATAAAAGTTTATATAATGGGGCTAGAAATGCAGTCTATGAAAGATTAGACTTATATACATTCATTAAATAATTATTCAAAAATTAAAATTTAAACACAATTTAATTAAAAACTAAAAAACTGATACTTTAAGATTGTAAACTCATATTTGTGGAACTTTTGAAAATTCAATGAAAATTGAAGGGCAAGTAACAAGAAGAAGAACTATGCTTCCCCATACTGACTGAATGTGTGATTTGCTTTCTTACACTGACTCTTCATGTTGCTATTGAAGATGTACTTTCACATATAACAGCAATGGATTTAATAGAGTGGAGAGGAGAGGAATGGAGCCATCATGAGAAACTATTGACTCTTCCATAGCTTACAACACTTTTTGTATGTGGGTGCCAGTCCTGGGCTTGAACAAAGAGTTTGTATTAGAAGAAAGAAGTAACATGAAATTGATAGAATCTGAGTTGTCAGTTTGTCTAGATGATCACAAGGGCTGAGGTTTTTGTGTTATGACTCCAGTGCTTTGTTATATGCTTTGCTTTGGCCACTCTGCTGGGAAATTTTCACCAACTTGTTGGAAGATTAACATAGAGAAATATTTTTGCATTTTTATACAATTGTGTTTCAAGGCGTGCTTTCAGATAATACTGTATCCCAAGGGATATCCTTGGCTGTTAGGCCATTCAAAAGGAGATTTCTTCAGCCTGTTTGGAACAATCACAAGTCCTTTTCTGGATTTGGGCACCTGGGCGTTGTCCCTGAGTTTCTCTGCTCAAGGCTTGCACACTACCACTTTGAGCCATAGCTCCACTTTTAGTTTTCAGGTGGTTAATTGGAGGTAAGAGTCTCACAGACTCTCCTACCCAGGCTGGCTTCAAACACTGATCCTCAGATCTCAGTCTCCTGAGTAGCTAGGCTTACAGATGTGAGCCACCATTTAAATGTACTTTTATCCCTGTCATATGCATGTCACATATTTTAAATTATAGATGGTAAAAAAATCAGTCAGAAACACTGAATTTCCTTCACCATATCCTGGGGAGAACTATAGGGTTATATCTAGTAAGCTAGTGGCCTCAGTTTGGTGTGATTTTAGCAGTAAGACTTTATTTTCTGTCTTTGCTGTCTTTGTTTTTTCCTTTCTTCCTTTCTTATTTCTTTTATTCTTTTATGCTGGTAGTGGGGTTTGAATTCAGGGCCTTATACTTTCACTTGGCTTTTCTTATTCAAGGCTGGCATTCTACAACTTGAGCCACAGCTCTACTTTGGCTTTTGTTGGTTAATTGGAAATAAGAGATTCTTAGATTTGTCTGCCCAGGCTGGCTTCAAAACTGGATCCTCAGATCTCAGTCTCCCGATTAGCTGTTTATAGGTATGAGCCTCTGTCATCTAGCTTTCTGCTCTGTTTCTTAAGTGCAGTTTGGCAGGAAGGCTGCCAAACCTGACATCACTGGCTGTCAAATGCTATAACGCCTCCCGCAACCAGAGAGAATGATCATTCCTGAAAACAAGATGTACTTTCTCAAAGGATAACTTTGTAGGTAAAGGGAAATTCTTTCCAAGCCTCTCTACTCTAAACCGTCAACCTTTCACAATGAGAAGAACTTGAGTTCCACACAATGAAAAGTCCAACCACTCACTAAAAGGTACAGGCAAGCAGAGACATCTAGTTGTTGCAATTAAACTGACTTAGCTTTTTTGCTTTGTTTTGTTTGAACCACATTTTAAAACTCAAATCCATTTGTTACAGCAGCCTGATCATCTAAGAAAAACAATCATGTGAAGGAACAGGATGCCACATCTGAGTGATTCGTGAAAGCATCAGGTTACTGAAGTTTTCACCAGCTCAAAGGAAAAAAAAAATACTTTCCCATTTATTCCACATTTCCTGAATGTCAGTATAAAGTCATTCCCACACCACAAAATATGCCTTCAAAATCCCATACCCTGCATGAGACCAAATTCTTTGGCTTTTTGGAGGGCTCTCTTCAGGGCCTGAAATTGATTCCCAACAGCAGTTCCTCTGTGGCTTTGTTCAAATAAACTTGGAATCTTTTGGCTCAGAGCAGCAACAGTAATTGAAAGAAGATATCCACTGTCGTGTTCTGCGTTAGTGAATTGTTTCAGCATGGATGTTGTCTTTCCTGATTATTATTTATGATGCCATAATTGTCTTTGGCCCCATTGGCCTCACGTAAGCATATTTCCCATTCATAATGAATCTCTTTGTATATTGTTTAGCTTTTTTCTCTTTTTTTTGCTTTGCAAAAATAAGTTGAATGGTATTGCCATATCCAAAATGAGTTGTTACATATAAACATGCCCCACAATATGTATATATTATAGCTACATATTTGGAGAAGAAACATATACAGAGTCACAAATATATACTGAAGAACTTTTAGGGAAATTCAGATTCTCAAACCCATGTAAATATGGGCTTCCTCTGTTGTTTTGGATGAAAAATATTTATGCAACCAGAAAAAATACTTGTAAATTGACAACTAATTCCAATATGAAAAGAATCTGGTTTTACTTTATAAATTATATTCTCTCAGTTGTCAAGAGCTTGAGCAAAGAGTATTTTCAAAGAGAAGACAATGTGCAGCCTGGGAGAAAGAATCAATTAGGAAGTTGTGTGATATATAGAAATTCTTCAGTTACAATTTGAGGGTTTTTTTTTCCTGTAAAGAAAATACTTGGGCTGGGAAGGTGGCTCAGTGGTAGAGTGCTTGCCTTGCATGCATGAGGCCCTGGGTTCGATTCCTCAGCACCACATAAACAGAAAAGGCCGGAAGTGGCACTGTGGCTCAAGCGGTAGAGCGCTCTCCTTGAGCTGAAGAGCTGAGGGCAGCGCCTAGGCCCAGAGTTCAGGTCCACGACCAGAAAAAAAAAAAAAAAGAAAATACTTGTCTACATTCACTATAGTTCTGACTAAAAGAGTATGATTTCTCAAATAGATATATATATGCATATATTGTAATATACATTCATATATATGCATATATTGTAATATATATATATGCTTCTCTTTGCCTTAGATAAAATATTTATTGTAGAGGCTGGGAAGGTAGCTCCGTGGTAGAGTTCTCACCTAGAAAACATGAATCCCTGGGTTCGATTCCTCAGCAGCACATAAACAGACAAATCCAGAAGTAGCACTGTGGCTCAAAAGGTAAAGTGCTAACCTTGAGCAAAAGAAGCTCAGGGGCAACGCCTAAGCCCTGAGTTCAAGCCCCAGGACTGGCAAAAAAAATACTTCTTGTAGATTTTTATATATTCACTTTGTTAAATTTTGGCAGGTCATGTATATCTAGAAATTCATCCTTTTTTGTATATTTTCTTCTTTATTATCAGTTTTCAAAATATCCCCTAATGATCTTCTGGATTTTAGTATTTCCTGATATAATATCCCCCTTTTCTTCTTTAAAATACTAAAGTTTTATCCTCTTTTGGAGATATTTTTGCTAAGGGCTTTTTAACCTTTTTGATGTTTTCAAAGAACCGATATTTGATTTGTTCTGTGTACTGGTATTTTATTCTTCATTTCATTAATTTCTGATCTTTTTATTTATTTTTGACTGATGCTTTTGGGTTTGGTTTGTTCTTGATTTTCTATACCTTAAGGTGAAATGTTAAGGATGTTGACTTGGGATCTGGTTTATTTTTTTAAGGTAGGCACTTGTAATTTTAAATTTCTTAGAACTGACATTATTGCATAGCAAAGATCTTGGTAAGTTATGTTTTCATTTACATTTAATTCCAGGAATTTTTTAATTTCCTCTTACCTTTCTTCAAAAGTATATTTTTTCAGTATAGTTTCTGTAATTTCTTCTCTTACTGTTTCTAATTTCATTCCATTATGATCTGATCAAATGTAAGAAATTACTTTTGGGTTTTTTATAATTTGACTCTAAAGTTTCTTCTGAAAAACCTTTATTTTTTGCTTTAAAAAATTTTTTTATTGTCAAAGTAATGTACAGTTACATAAATAAGGTAATAAGTACATTTCTTGTCAAACTTGTTACCCCTTCCCTCATTTTTCTCCCACTTTCTCTCCTCCACCATTTTTATTTTGTTACTTTTAAAGTATGACTTTGTAGAATATAGTTGGCAGTTACATTGTTTCAGAGCTTGAAACAGCTCAATTCATGCTCTCCTGGAGTTTCTTATGAGATGTCTGCTATTACAGATCTATCTTTATAAGCAACTTGGCACTTTTCTCTTACTACTTTCAGTATTTTTTCATTCTGTCTTCCTGGCATTTTAACTATAATATGATACACAGTGGCTCTTCCCTGGTGATATCTATTTGGGGTTCTAAATGTCTCCTGTACTTGGCTGTCCATTTCTTTTCCTAGATTTGGGAAATTTTCAGCTATAATTCTGCTATAATTCTTTCTGCCTTTAGAATGTATCTTTGTTCCCTCTTCTATACCACAGATTCATAGATTTATTATTCAATTCTCTGAGGTACTAAATGTGGATTGATTTTATTAATTGGTATACAAATGTCATAATTCCTTAGCTATATGTTCAGTCTCTGATTTTCTTTCTTCTGTTTGGTCTAGTCTATTCTCCATGAAGTTTTGTTGATTCATTGAGTTTTTCATATCCATGATTTCTGAGGTTTTGTTCATTTGTTTGTTTATTTTTAAGACTATCTCTCTTTCCTAAAGTACTCATCTAAATTGTTTATTTTTTTATCCAGATTTTAAACTAACTTCTGTACTGAATTTATCTGTTTAGTCAAATCCTCTGAGGACACATTTTTTGTTTTTGTTTTTGAGAACTGCCAGGCAAGTGCACCTCCACTGAGCTAAATCCTCAACCCTGATGGATCATTTTAAAAATAGACTTTGAGATTCACTTGACTTTTGAATTCTCTTTTTAATTTTCAACAATCATAATTTCTTTGGATTCAGTTATTGAAGAGTTGTGAACTTTTGGAAGAGTCCTAGTACTCCGCTTTTTCATGTTTCTTATATTTTAATGTTTTGACTTGTGCATTTGTTAGGGTGGATATCTCCTAGGGTTTTATTGGGACATCTCAGTGAGCAGCCTTGTCTTGAAGGATTAAGCCTCGATAGTACTCTGAGAAGAACACATAACATAACACCATAACAGCAGCATCATTCAGGCCAGTGTTATATCTGACAGAGGGTCAAGAGACAGTTAATCCAGTTGTCCGCTTCATTTTAAAAGTTACTGATCCTGGTGTGTACAGATGTTTGGAACTACTACAGGCCCTGATGAGCTTTAAGGCATTTGATGTGGGAAGGTTCCGCTCCAGAAGTCCTTCCATAATTTGTACTCTCAGAGGTGGCAAGTGTTCAAGCCTACAAGTGTCATCTGAGAGTGGTAGAAACCAACAGAACACTGAGCTCTACAATGGAACAGGAAAACTAAGGGTAAACAGCCGTTTTCTTGCAGGCTGCAGTGCATTATACCAGCATTATACCACTCAATGGGAAGCTAATTTTTCAAGCTGGAGAAATTGAGCAATCAGCCAGAAATCAAATGCTCAGCAGTCCTGGGCTCAGCATTCTTAGTACTGTCCAGCAGCAAGCTTCACAAAGCAAAGATGCTGCACTAGAGGTGGTAAAAATCCACTGGCAATGTGTTCTGGCTTGGGATTTGGAATCCTGGTGATGAGATTACAAACTGCACAGTGGGGTTTGTTCTTTCCCTCAAAGGGAAATGCCAACAGCCATGGTAACTTCACAGCCTGAGCTCCTTACTGTTTAACATCTTACTGGGTCTATATCCAATGCTTACCTCCATGACTGCCTCCATGGAGGTCTCCCCCTCAGACATTGTGGGGGTCTCCAGGCTCCCTGAGTAGCTGTTGTTCTTTGTTCTCACATACCTAGAGTATATCAGTTCTCAGACAATAGGCTTCCTCTCAAGATGGCATCTGATTATAGTTCTCCAACACATGGGGAACAGCTAAATGAATTTATTCTCCAGCATTGGCCTGTCACTCAGAAGTCACTGTCACAAAAAAGCCCTGCACCTTGTTAAATGCTTGTGTGAGCTGTGGGTTCTTTCATGGCTAGAATTGTTCATCTTTTGTCAATGGGGCTATCTAGCTTGCTTTGTACTTATGATTCCAGCTTTTGCTCACACCAGGGAGAGAAACTTTCAGGGATTCTTATTATCACTTTGAATAGTGCATGGCCTCCCTTAAAGAAAAGAAATGTTGGGGCTGGGAAAGTGGCTCAGTGATAGAGTGTTTGTCTTGCATACATGAGGCCCTGGGTTTGATTCCTCAGCACCACATAAGCAGAAAAACCAGGAAGTGGCACTGTGGCTCAAGTGGTAGAGCGCTAGCCTTGAGCTGAAGAGCTGAGGGACAGCGCCCAGGTTCAGAGTTGAGGCTCCACAACTGACAAAAAGAAAAGAAAAGAAATGCTTACTAAATTAATGCAAATATATATGAAGCTCTCTTAAAAGCACAAAAAATATGAACAATTTAACCATGACCCTGAGCAACGGACTGTTCTCTAAACATGTAGAATTTTATTAAGTGTAAAAAATTTCTAATAATGCAATAGAATGTCCTAGCAATGGTATTATATCAGGTTGAAGTATCTCCTAAACTACTTGACAATCACTTCAATATGTCATTTAGTCATTTACTATGTAGCTCAGTTGTCCTACCCCATATATCTAATTTAGTCTATGAATGATGTAGTGATTACTCAATGACAAGTATTTGCTAGTCCCAATAATTTTCTGGTTCTGAATATAAAGACAATGCAAAGAAGGTAAAATGATGCAAAGAAAATCTTTTTCTTTTATTTTATGGTAAATGACACAATAGAAGGACAACTTTAGTAGCATTCAATTGTCCCATGATACCTAGAGCTATCCTTTGGAAAGATTTGGTGTCATGGCTTTTGCCATTAAACACATTCAGTATATGACCTCTTCTTACCAATTCACTCCTAACCACATCTGAACACAAACCCTTAGCTCCAAAATTAAATCCTCTTGCAAGCCACCATCATAACTCACTTGAATTTTGACAGCAATTACCCAAACTGTGTCCTGGATTGACACCCAGTGTCCTCCATCTGACAGTCCGAGTGATATTTTTGGCAGTACTGGTGTTTGAAATCAGGGTCTCATGCTTGTTAACCATACCCCTAGTAGAGGGACTGTTATAAAATGTCAGTTAAGTAATACCCACTCTCAACTGGGTATTGATGGTTCATGCCTGTGATCCTAACAACTCAGGTTTCTGAGATCTGAGTATTAACATTTGAAGCAAGCCTGGCTAGAAATGTCTGAGAGGCTCTGATCTCTAAATAACCAACAACAAGCCAGAAAAAGAGATGAGGTTCACATGGTAGAGTAGCAGCCTTTAGTGAAAAGGAAAGTCCAAGCAAGAGTGCAAGGCCCCGAGTTCAAACCCCAGTGATGGTACAAAAGAAAACCTAGAAAACCAAATAGCCCTCCACCCTTATATCTCTCAAAGAACTTAACCACTGGCCACAAGGCAGGAAGTTATCCATGCCTATGATTACATCCAATTTTCTCTCTTTCCATGCTTTTGCTTGCCAACTCCATACCAACCCTGCAGGCTTATTTGTTGGTAAGATATGTCATCTCTACCAAATGACATACCACCTGATATATCAGCAAACCCTATGTGGGCATAGAAATAATCCTCTTTGTCTACTCTGTTATTTCCTTAGATTTTGTGATTTCTGGAATCTTCTATCATTTTGGTATCTAGCATATTGTGTGTTATCTGTCTCACATGGTTAGCATATTTGCCTAAGCAAGCAGAGATTATTGTCTATGCTGTTCACACACAAAAACAGAACAATGCTTGGCAAATTACAGACTCTTGATTTATGATTATTAAATGGAGAAATAAACAACTGAGTGTTAATGGACTTTGCTTCGAAATTTAAACATGTTGAACCACTCAGTCTCATAAGTGTTTGTGCAGGTATTTGATGTGACTGTGAATGATGTCCATACTTTTTGTAAAATAGCATGAAAGTCCCTTTTACTGGCTTAAGTGTAGTTAAATAGGACTGTGGGAAATGACCTTGGCTATGAGTTTGCCTAAATGATAGATTAAATTGCTAGCCCGATGACCTCAGGCAAGTCACTTAGTACATCCTTCATTCTTTCATGTATATGATGATGGTGCCTATTTCATAGGCTTGTCATGAAGATTAAATTAGTTTATATACACAAATGCTTAATGTCAGTTAATTTCCCAATAAATAACAGTTACTTACAAAAGTAACCATAAGTGCAATGCTTATTTTTTGCAAATATGTAGCTACAGAACTATCTGAAAGATTAAACATCTCTTAGTGATTATAGCAATTAGTTATAAATCAGTATTGCCCAATGAATATTAATTTTAAAATCATAACCCAAAATTGGCCTTTGGCCTTTCAGAATGTCAGGAAGGAAAGTTCTGCCAACATCTGTCATTTAGGTAATACATTTAGCTATCACCATTTCTCACACATGGTAATCTCAGAATTAAATACCTTTATGCTCTTAAAAGTTACTGAGAACACAAAAAATGTATTTCTCCATGTTACACATAATGATATTGCTGTATTCAAAATTAAATTTGAGAATATTGTTTAAAGTACATATTTACTCATTTAAAATATCAATAGTTAAAGCCTCTTGCAAACTTTTTCTTAAAATTCTAAGTTGTACAAAGAGGTTACAATTCCATATGTCAAGTTATGATATAATGCATCTTGATCAATGTCACCTCTTTCATCATTCTACACCATTTTCTTCCTCCCATCCCTACTCTCAAATTACATAGTTCACTTTTTACACAATGTACATTAGGCAACCTTTGGGAAAAAATACCTATTTTTAACAAAAAGATACTTGGAAGGGCTGCACTATTTAGTAGTTTTGCGAATCTCTTTAATATCTGGTTAATAGAAGAACATTAGATTTGTTTACCTGCTCTAAGCTATTATGAATAGGAAAACAGCCTTTAAGATAATGAGAATAAAAAGGATAAACATGGGCTGGGAAGGTGGCTCAGTGGTAGAGCGCTTGCCTTGGATGCATGAGGCCCTGGATTTGATTCCTCAGCACCACAAAAGTAAAAAAGAAAAAAGCCGCAAGTGGTGCTGTGGCTCAAGTGGTAGAGTGCTAGCCTTGAGCTGAAGAGCTGAGGGACAGCGCCCATGCCCATAGTTCAGGCCCCACAACCAGATCCCCCCCCAAAAAAGGATAAACATTTCAGCACTATCATGAAATTATCTCTACCTTGTAAAATCTTCCCCATCTCCAACTGCTTTCACACTAAGTCTGAGAATTCCTAGGCTAGTTCTTGGTCTTCTTGAGATTTAATAAAACATTATCTTTTCTAATTTTTTGTTGTTTTGACAGATGGTCTGATAGAAAAAGTTAAACGATGGAAGTGAGATCCCTTCATACTTTTATGTTTAGTTCTCAATGGAAGAAACCAAATGTTTTAGAATCAAGATTCTAGGAGACCGGTTAGAGGCGTGACCCATCTGTTAGAGTGCCAGCCAATAAGCACAATATCAGGTTCCAAGTTTGAGTCCCAGTCTTGCAGCAAAAAAAGAAAAGAAAAGATTCTAAAAGACATAGAAGATTACAATTGAGTCCCCTAGCTTACTGAAGACAAGTCTTTGTTCCGCACAGCAGTTGTCCAGAATTCAATCTTTACTTTTACATGGTTTGTAATATGGTTGTGTGCAGCCCTGTAAGTTTTTTTGAAAAACATAAACTTTGTCAGAAAAAAGTTAATAAAAACAAATTCAGAGCAGCAGGAAAACGAATACTCATGAAAACGAATAGAAAAGCATAGGAAATTTTCCATTAAAATACTCACCATTCAGCATGGGAAACTAAAAGTAATAGTCAACATAAACCCAAAATGCGAGGCCATTTCACTAATCTGAACATTGCTAATGGGCTCCTTCAACCAAAGCAGCAGAAGAAGAAATGAATGGAGCCTGGACTCACCCTACGTCTCTCCAGCCTTGGCTTCTCCCTTGAGGGAGAAGCAGGTACTTAGGGTTCTACTGCCCTTTGGTACTATGGTTGTCTCTACAAACCATCATAAAAACATTATCATCAACTTGAAAGTAGCAAATTTTTCTTTTATTTTAATTGTGAAAATACTGTACAGAGGGGTTACAATTACATGGGCAAGATAATGAGTACATTTCTTATCAAGCATTGTAGACTCCTCCTTTGTTTCCCCTTCCCATCCTCCCCCCCACCCCACCCAATCCTCCCCGCCCTCCCCCCCACCAAAATTGTAAAGTTCATTTTTTCAACATAACG
>NW_012267450.1:1102877-1116801 GCF_000151885.1 Dipodomys ordii
TGTGTGTGTGTGTGTGTGTGTGTGTGTGTGTGTGTGTGTGTGTGTGAAAGAGAGAGGGAAAGGGAGAGAATGAATGTTTATAATTCAGCCTGTAAGATTTCCTTTTGCCTGTAAGATTTCCTTTTCATTGTAGAATAAATAAGTCTGAATAATCCACATGCATGTCTAGACCAGACTGGTATTCCGAATAGCTTCCTTCCTGCCTGCTCCAAGCCTGCCAGTTCTCTGTGAAAAGTCACTGTTGACAAAGCTGGCACAGGAAGAACTCTGCAGGCCCTGCCTCCCACTCTTGGATGCTCTTTAATCTGGTTTCTCTGGTTTCTGTCCCAAAGGCTCATAATCAGATACTCCTCTTCCTAGCCTACGGCATGAGTGCCTCCCCAGCCCTACTCCCCCCGCCCCCCGCACCTTTTTTTTTTCACTTTTCACATGTTCTCCTGGTTGCTTTCCTTTGACTTCATGCATTAAACTCTGTGAGAAAGAACTTTTTCCCAGGCACCCTGACAGATACCTGTACCTGTCAACATTTCATTCCAGGCCTGAAGTCACTGGTAAAGCAAGAGCAAGAATAACCAGAGCAAACTAAGAAGAAAAATGTCTGCAACACAAGGAAAACAGTACAGAAAGACTTGGAGAAAGTTTCCTCTAAAATGTACTTGCTGCAGAAAACAAAAGAAAAATTTTAAATGCATTTACTCTATATACTTAAATTTTTGAACTGAGGCACTAGATGAAAGCCAAAGCTGGCAGAGCTAAATTAAAATTTTTTTTAAATGATAATCACAGATCTGACAGTGCAGATCGTAATACCATTGGTATGAGGGAGGAGCTTGAGAAGGGAGAAATGGAGAGAATGGATGGAAATGATGGCAGAGACTGGAAAGGGAGTAAGTTTCTCAAAACCCCAAACTGTACACTAGTAGTCTTCCTAAAGAAGGCTAAACATAAAGATCAGGATAAAATATCACAAGGAAAAAATTAAAAATATAAGCCCTAAACATAATACATAAGATATATAAACAAAGTACCACACAAAATTAAGATTACCTTTCCCATTCTTGCTAATGTCCACTCATTCCTCTTCCTCACATAACTCTCGCCAACACTCCCCTTTTATAAAACCCTATTCAAAGCTATCATCACCATGAAGTAATTCATTGTTTTTAGTTGCTTCTGTGTGTGTGTGTGTGTATGTGTGTGTATGTGTATCTTCTAAACTTCTATAAAGTTTCATCACACTCTGCCAATATTGATTAAATGTAATGAAAACTTCCTGCTTTAGTCTGGGTTACCTAACATACAGATTCTAAGATGGGATAAAATGTCCAAGAATTTCACTGGGGGAACATCTGTGTAAGAAATTGGGTAGGAGCCTGGGTACTAGGTGTGTAGGTAGACAAGGATGTAAGGCTTACCCCAAATAAAGGAGAATTGGAAGGTACTGTTGGAAACATTTTCCTGTACTCTGTAGTACTTGGAAGTTTCTCTAACCTAATGGGAAATCCTAGAACAGAAGTTGGCCATTAAAGGAGTCCTGCCTCTCCCAAGAAAAACTTGCTTTAGAATCCTTGTATATTTCATAGTTAGCTGCAAGTAGCACAAGGCTAGGAATTATGTGTTATAAGCTCAGTTATAAGCTTCAGAACTTTAGCAGCCAAAGCCCTCAGGTGATTTCCACTATAGAGAGAGAGCTGTCAATCACTTTCTCTGTCCACCCTGGTACTCAATAAGAATGAATATAACAATCCAATATTGAGCAACTAGGCACAAAGTGACAACATTCAGCACAATTTTACATGTATGCAACATGCAAAAATATGCAACTATCACATCATGTTATGTGTTTGTTATGTGACAGTGATGACCCATTGTGTATCAGTATAAAATTACATATAACTTTTTGTAATAATTTATTTGGAATGAATAAGGAGCAACATGTATATACAATATTCATATTGTGTGTGTGTGTGTGTGTGTGTTGTTCACATTCTACAGGAACCAGGGGAATAAAGCAATCAACTCTACCTGGTAAAGCAAGACATAGAGCAGAATTAAAGATCATGATACACAGCTAGGCCAGTTGCTGGTGGCTCACACCTATAATCCTAGAGGATCCTATAATCAAGAGGATGAGATCTGAGGATCATAGCTCAAAGGCAGCCCGGGCAGGAAACTCCATGAGACTCTTATCTCCAATTAACTACCAGAAAACCAGTGGTAGTGTGCTAGCCTTGAGCAGAAAAGCTCAGGGATAGTCTTACAGTCCCAGGCCCTGAGGTCAAGCCCATGACTGACGAAAATTAAAAAAGAAAGAAAAAGATACACAACTAGATATTCAACCATAAAGATTAGTATGGAGAATATTCCTGTCAGAGAGAAATAACCTTTATGTAATAAGCTATCTTAAATACTCTCTAGTTGATTTTACCAGAAAGAGTCCTGAGACATGTCAAACCATTTCGCGTTGCAGTGACATTGACATGAATCAGGTTTTCAGCTGAGCCACAGGGACATGTAACATAGATGAAAATAAACCTTTACTTACATGCCCCATGAAGTTTTGTTACTCAGGCAGAACCCAGTTCCCCAGCCAACCTTGACTGCAGAAAGAAGGCATAATGACAAACTACTATCACAATTTTAGGTGATCCCTCCCCACTGTGATATCGAGGAAAACTACTGATTTTTGTATGCTGTTTTTGTATGTTACAACTTTATTGGAAGTGATTATGAGATCTAAGAGTTTTGGGTGGTATGTGTGTGTGTGTGTGTGTGTGTGTGTGTGTGTGTGTGTGTGTGTGTGAGTGTGTAGAGAAAAAGAGAGAGAATAGGGATAGGATACAAATTGATTACATAGGATAGGAATTGATACACAGTTGGGCAATAAGCTCTATTCTAGACTCTAGGTCTCCAAAAATATGCACAGATATTACTTATATTCAGTATTCTCATTTATAAGTTCATTTATGAGTTTATTTACTATTGAACTCAGGGCCACATACTTTTGCTTGGCTTTGGCACTCAAGGCTGGTGCTTGATCACTGGAGCCATACCTTCACTTCTGGCTCTCTGGTGGTTAATAGGATATACTAGGTCTCATGTATTCATCTGCCCAGCCTGGGTTTAAACAGCAATACTCAAATTGCAGCTTCCTGAGTAGCTAGGATACCAGATGTGAGCCACCAGCACCTAGCTTCATTTATGAATTTATTATTAGTGTTCTTTTTTTTAGTTTAAATTTTATTGTCAAGGTGATGTACAGAGGGGTTACAGTGACATAAATTAGGTAATAATTGAACAGTGTTATCCCCTCCCTCATTTTCTTCCGCTTTTCCCCTCCTGACTGATCCTGACCCCCCCACCCAAGTTATATAGTGCCTAGTGAGTACCACTGCTGAACTGCTTCATCCTTTGTCCTTTAAATTTAACATGAAGACAGAGAGCTGAGTTCATCTTAGTTCACTTTATCATTTTTGTTCTTTGAAATTTTTCTTTAGTTTTGCTTTTAAAAAAAATCTAATGTCAACTTCCTCTTTTCCCTTGATTTGTTAAATGTTTATATTTTTATTTGCTAATGGTCTTAAAAATATGCTTGATAATTAGTAGATTTGAAAATTTTTTAAATTAGGTCAGTAGTGTTGAGTTATATTTCATTACATGTTATGTTCAGCTTTTCATGACAGGAACATTTTTTTTTCTGTCTTCCTTTCAGTAACTGCATCTCACTTGTCCCCCACATTTTAATGTGACAGTGATGACCCATTGTGTATCAGTATAAAATTACATATAACCTTTTGTAATAATTTATTTGGAATGAATAAGAAGCAACATGTATATACAATACTCATATTGTGTGTGTGTGTGTGTGTTGTTAATTGGACTTAAGAGTCCTGCCTTGGCCCAAATCTTCAGAGCCCAGGCTCCTGAGTTGCTAGGTAAAACTTACAGACATGAGCCACTGGTGCCCAGGTACAGTATGTTTTCTTATCTGACTAACTAATGCCATATTTTCTCCTAGATGGCTGTACCAAGCTCTTATTTGTTCATGTATGATATTTCTAGGAAGTATCTCTGCTAACTCTTGGCATTATGCAGACTTTTAATTTTGCCAATTTGGTAAATATTATTTTACTTATAATATTAAATATTATTTTATTTTTCTAAATATCAATTTTCATAATTACTAGAGTCTTAGAAAAATTTCAATAGTTAGGCTCTAGAAAAACCCAAATTGTTTAAACTTTGCCACAATAGTTTTCTTCAGGGCAGATCTTCATCAAAATGCTTAAAATAGTTACCTTTCCTCTTCTTCTGACTGACCAGGACAGGGACTTATTCTTCAGCATTCACCTTGATGACCTGGAGGTGCTGCAAGGGATAAAACTAAGATAGAGCCCCTTCATTTCTATCATCATATGGTCCATATTCTCTATATTACATAAATTATAGACTTGGGGAAAGGAGATTTTTCCTTCCAGGAAGCTGTGACTCTATCCAACTGATGGTTCCTTCAGTTTTCAAGATAACAATTTGAACTTTTTGTTGTTGTTGTTGGTCATGGGGCCTGAACTCTGGGCCTGGGCGCTGTCCCTCAGCTCTTCAGCTCAAGGCAAGCGCTCTACCACTTGAGTCACCCAGCCACTTCCTGTTTTCTAGTGATTTATTAGAGGTAAGAGTCTCATGGACTTTCTTGCCTGGGCTAAATTTGAACTGCAATCCTCAGATCTCAGCCTCCTCAGTAGTTAGGATTATAGGCGCCCAGCCAAATGTTGAGGTTTTTGTTTTGTTTTGTTTTGTTTTGTTTTTCTTTTCGGTTGGTTGTGGGACTTGAACTCTGGGCTTGGGTGCAGTCCCTCAGCTCTTCAGTTCAAGGTGAGAGCTCTAGACTTGAGTCACAGCATCCTTGACAATTTGAACTTTAAAAAAAGTTGTTGATTTTCAATTTGAATGGATATTTTCCTTGTTTCAAGGATAAAAGTGAAAACTCCACTCCCCCCCCCAGTGTGTGTGTGTGTGTGTGTGTGTGTGTGTGTGTGTGTGTGTGTGTGTATTTTTTGGGTCAGTTGTAGGGCTTGAACTCTGGGCCTGGCGCTGTCCCTCAGCTCAGAGCTCAAAGCTAGTGCTTTACCACTTGAGCCACAGCGCCACTTCCAGCCTTTTCTGCTTATATGGTGCTGAGGAATCGAACCAAGAACCTCATGCATGCAAGGCAAGCACTCTACCCCTGAGCCACCTTCTTATATGTTGGAATGGAGAAATACCATTTAACTTTTAGGTATCACAAATATGTTTGTGATTTTGTCCTATTCATTATCCAGAGTTGCCTGACTAGAAACCATTAATTTCTATGTCATAACATTTCTCACTATTTTGCTTTGGGGTTTGTTCTTTTAAATTTTTGTCCAAGAAGATTTTTCCTATTCTTGATTGAAAAGATGTTCTCCTACTTTTTTTTAAATTACCTTTGTAATTTTTACCTTTATATGTGGGACTTCAATTCCTGTGACTCCATCATATGCCATTAAGAAATGATACAGGAAGTGGTGCTGTGGCTTAAAGTGGGAGAGCACCAGCCTTGAGCAAAAGAGCTCAGGGACAGTGCCCCTGACCCTGAGTTCAAGCCCCACAACCAGCAAAAATTAAATAACAGTGAAAATAAAAATAAATCTTTTAAAAAAAAGAAAGTCTATATTCCATTTTCTTCTTTGTAATGAGCTAGTTTTCCACAGAGTTGATGTAATACTCCATTTTTCCTATTTGACCACCAGTATATGATATTCCACCAGTATATGATATTACTCAAACCTCTCTCTCCCAGGTCTCTATCCAACCTCATTGATCCACTTGTCAGTTCTTCTATCAAATAGGGTTCAAATATGACATCAATATCTAGCAGAACAAATCCTATTTCTTTCTTCTTTTTATTGAATTGTGTTTCAGAAATGTACTTTGGAAGTAAAGTCTTTCTGACTTTATGTGTGTGTGTTGTTTTTCTCTTCTTTAATAAAAATAAACCCACAGAGACTCTTTGATGCAATGTTTGAGTGACACAAACACCACATTTCTTTGTCTCTTAGGATACAGTTATGAATCTATATTTTCAAGTCTTCTGGCTCCAGTTATATTGTTTGTGACTCTCTCTCTCTCTTTCACTCTCCTTGTCCCCCCATCACACGCTGTGCCCATTTTTTTCCAATATTGGAGACCCACCTACCATATGTCAAGCTATTTTTAAACCTTAAGTCAAAGTTATTCTCAAGTGAGCTATGCTCTATTCACCTGTCTTCACATGTATCTACCCCACATTATATGAATTTGAGAATTTCTCTGAATGTTTAGGTGTACACTAGGCTGGAGCCTACCCCTCTTCTCCTAACCCCTGGCCTAGTCTCTTATAACCATCCCTGGAATACTTTGATTGGATCAGCACAGACATCAGATTCAGCCTTGCTACCATCCCTGCAAATGGCTACCCTAGACTCTAAGAACATACATAACGGTGGGGCATGGAGGATGTCCTTATAGCTTGCTACTGGAGGAGGGCTAGAGCTAGGGCAAAGACATATCAGGTTAGACATAATTTTTTTTGTTTTTTTTGGGGGGGGTCTGGTCGTGGGGCTTGAACTCTGGGCCTGGGCGCTGTCCCTTAGCTCTTCAGCTCAAGGCTAGCACTCTACCACTTGGGCCACAGCACCACTTCCGGCTTTTTTTCTTTTTGCTTATGTGGTGCTGAGGAATCGAACCCAGGGTCTCATGCATGCAAGGCAAGCACTGTACCACTGAGCCACCTTCCCAGCTCAGTTTTTTTAATTTTTATTTATTTTTTATTGTGAAAATACTGTACAGAGGGGTTACAATTACATGGGCAAGATAATGAATACATTTCTTATCAAGCATTGTAGCCTCCTCCTTTGTTTCCCCTTCCCATCCCTTCCCATCCTCCCCCTGCCCAATTTTTTGTTTTTTGTTTTTCTTTTTTTTGTGAAAATACCATACAGAGGGGTTACAATTATATGGGCAAGGTAATGAATGAGTACATTTCTTAGCAAGCATTGTTGCCTCCTCCTTTGTTCCCCCTTCCCATCCCTTCCCATCTCCCCTCCTCCCTCCTCCCTCCCCCCAAAGTTGTAACGTTCGTGTTTTGACATAAAGTCTTTTACATCTCATTGTTGCAATGGGTCCACCTGTATCCCTATTTAAACAATTTGTTTTTTCCCTTCCCCTCTACAAATTATACCAACATCAAATACAGTGAAAACAGGCGTTATACGTTGGGGGAGGGACATACAAAGCAATAAAGAAATCATCTTATAAATATGTTAGAAACAATTGCAAGAAAGAAAAAAACATTTGAATCCTTATTTTGGGGTTCATTTTGCCTAACATCAAATTATCTGACCTTTTCTGTTTGCCTCAGACATATACTAGTTATTGCAAATAAGCGAAACCATGGGACCCATGTTTCTTTGGGCCTGGCTTACTTCACTTAATATAATTTTTCCAAGTCTTTCAATTTCCTAACAAATGGGGTAATGTCATTCTTTCTGATGTCATTCTTTTTCATTTTCTTGATCCATTCATCTACTGAGGGACATCTGGGTTGGTTCCATATCTTAGCTATAGTAAATAATGCTGCAATAAACATAGTTGTGCTGGTAGCTTTAGTGTGGTCTTGTTTGTGATCATTTGGATAAATGCCCAAAAGTGGGATTGCTGGGTCATAGGGGAGCTCTAGGTGGAGTCTTTTGAGGAACCTCCATACTGCTTTCCAAAGTGGCTGAACAAGTTTACACTCCCACCAACAATGCAGTAGGGTTCCCTTCTGGCCACATCCCCTCCAGCATCTGTTGTTATTAGGGTTCTTGATTCTAGCCATTCTAACTGGGGTGAGGTGGACTCTCAATGTTGTTTTGACTTGCATTTCTTTTATATCTAGAGAGGTTGAGCATTTCTTCATGTGTCTATTGGCCATTCTTATTTCCTCTTCAGAGAAATTTCCCTTTAAATCTTTAACCCACTTATTTATCAAGACCCTTCATCTTGTCCTTCTCAGTCTCCTGGACCAAGAGAAATACATTTCTGTTTACTATTATTATAAAGAGCATGTCTCATAGCTCTTTAAAAAATAATTTCTTCTATAACTGATTTTACAGATTTCACCCTATCTGGCAAGGTCCAGTTTTCAGATATTAAAAGTTAGTTCTTGTCTCCGTTGTGAACTAAACATTTTCTCTTCTCTCTAAAGACAAGTCAGGCAGAAATTCCTTCTACCCCTGTTGAATCTCTAGATCACGTCCCTCTGCCACTTAAAGCTTCGATACCCTTGCCTACCACATATCTATTTTTTCCACTTAAATTGTAGTTTACTGCAGCTTAGACATGCTCTATCTGGTGATTTGTAGAGTTTTTTTAATCTGGCTTTAACTCAATGATCACCTATAAAATGCATATACCTTAAGCACATTTCTGCTGAGAAAAATAGCTTTGACTATGAACTTAATGAAAAACACAACTTGGTCTAAAATGAGAAGATTTGTATTCATAGGACAGATTTTTGTTAAGCACTTACCAATGAAATATTCAGCCATAGTGACTTCATTGTCAGTAGCTTCAAGATATTCTCTGATATTCAAGATATTCTCAAAGACACTTTAAACTTGCCATCTCTTGTGTTGCAAAACATTTAATTCAAAGATGATTCAGTCCAGGAGCTTGCAAACTTCTGCTAAATTCTGCTAAATGTTGAGATGTCTCTCTTGAAGTCTCATAAATGACAGACAATAATGTAACATATTCCTCGCTACTAGAGGAAAAAGGAGATTTAAAAGAGGTTTACTTTAAAACTTGCAAAAACTTCCAGTAAGGAACAATAATCATACATAAACCAAAAGCTCCTCTTTGGCAGTAACTATGTAGAGAAGACAGAAAATATTACTGAAAATATGAAGCAATAAATATTAGAACAACCAATTGGTTGTGAGATGAAAGGACTGTGCAGATGTTTTAACATGTGTCAGATTGTGGTATTTCCTGGATTAAAAAAACCCACAAATACATTAATAAAAGGCTACATTTCCCCCTTCCCCTACAGTTTTGTTGTTGTGCTAGGACTTGAACTCAAGGTCCCATGCTCTCTCTTGGCTCTTTATCTCAAGGCTGGTGTTCTACCACTTGAGGCACACCTCCACTTCTGGATTTTTGGTGGATAGTTGGAGATAGGACCTCATGGACTTTTCTGTCTAGGCTTGCTTCAAACTGTGATCCTCAAATCTCAGTCTCCTAAGTCTAGGATTACAGGCATGAATCACCAGCACCTATATAATTTTTAAGTCATAGAGAGAATGAAAAAAAGAGATTCTCTGTAGTCATTATTTTTTAATAAGAGGAAGAATTTATGGAAGAAATATGTGAATATAGGCTACATATTAGCAATTGCTTTTACCAGTAATAAATATGTATCACAGAATAAGATTATAGAAATTATCACTCATAAAATTAATTCTTTGCTTATATTGGAAGCAAAGTACTGCAGCAAAGAAACTAAATTCAGAAATACATTGAATATGAGAAGCTATCAACAAGGTAGTTGCTATTACAAAAATTACTTTCAAGATACAAAAATGTTTTACAGTAGTTTACATGATAAGGGGAGAGATATAAAAATGTCTATGTGTCACAGATATCAGCCATACATAGACATTTCATGCCAAAATAATTTTTAAAACTTCAAAAATTCAACGTTACTTGTACATTAGCTGACACTTTTAATAAGTGGTAGTAAGTTATATACTGCCAAGCAGATTAACTCAAAAAATGAACAAAACCCAGCTCATTCAAGGTGAAAGTGATTTTTAAAAATTGTTATGATGCTTTGATTTTATAACATCATGGTTTAATTATAAGGCAGTCATAAATTTTATTGAAAACACATGTTATCTATTAAAACAAGTCATTTCCAAAATGTTATAAAATTTTGGAATAAAATCGTAACTTACTTTAAAACTTGCTAGAACTGCCAGAATGAAGAGCTGCCTAAGAAGACAGTGCCAGCTATATGAGCAAGGTTTCCTATAAAGGATCAGGAACAGCTAACTTCATTAGAAGAAAATGAAGTAAATCAGTATAAAGTATGTACTTAGTACTAATGTCTCAGTATCAGTTCCTGAATGGCAACAAATGTACATTTAACAAATGATGGTTATATTAGAAGAAACTGCATCTAGAGAGAAGTAGCCCAGGTATTATGCAATTTTTTATGTTTAATTTTTTCTATAAACCAATTTTATTTCAAATAGCTTTTACATTAAGGTTTCCATATATTCTTATACCTCTCATAATCAATCTTCAGTATATTCACATTGCACCTAATGCCTTATTTCCATTTGCATTTTGTTCCTGCTCCACCCATCCTAGTACCTAGAAGCCAAGAATTCATTTCTGCCCTCCTCATTGTGCGTCTTCTTCAATATCACATCCATATAATAATAGAATAATGATCATTGGATAGGGAGTCTTGTGTCTTCTTTCATGTGATTGTTTTGAAATCATTTTTGACAATGTATGTACTCTTTTTCCTTCATTTTTATTGCTAACTGAATAATTGCTTATACATTTAAACTTTTGAGTTTTTTTTCTATTTTACAGCTATTCTAGGTAAAACTAAAAGAAATCATCCTATATTACTATACATCTAGAAATTTGTTTTAATTTCTCTTGGGCTAAATACCTATAATAGTTACTGATAAATCATATATTAACTGTTTATGTTTAACTTTGTAAGAATTATTTTTCCAAATTGTCTCTATTTGAAATATCTTCTATTATTGGATTATGTACATATATATTTTGACTGTAATTCCATAGGTACAAAGGTAGATACATCTGTACATACAAGTGTATATGCACATATGTGCATATATGATTTTTTTTTTGCCAGTCCTGGGCTTGAATTCTGAGCCCCTGCACCGTCCCTGAGCTTCTTTTGCTTAAGGCAAGTGCTTGTCCACTTCACAGTGCCACTTCTAGCTCCTTTTTTTTTCTTTTTTTGAATAATTTATTGGAGATAAGTGTCTCATGGAGTTTCCTGCCCAGGCTAGCTTCGAACCATGATCCTCAGATCTCAGTCTCCTGGAGCCGGGTTGCATAAATAATTTTTAAATACATTTTTCCAGTCTATGAATTTTCTTTTTATTTTGCTAACAATGTCTCCAGAACCTGTGTGTGTGTGTGTATGTGTATGTGTGTGTGTGTGTGTGTGTGTGTGTGTGTGTGTGTGTGTGTCCTGGGATTTGATCCCAGGACCTCATTTTTGACAGGCAGATGTTCTATCCACTAGCCCTTTGTTTTAGTTACTTTTTGAGATAAGATCATGCCTTATGGGCCTCCTATTTTTGCTTCACAGAATAACTGGAATGCTATGAGTGTTCCACCCACCACACCCAGCCATTAATTGAGATGGACTCTCACGAGCTTTTTGCCCAGGCTGGCCTTTACCTGCCCAATTAGCTAGGATTCTAGCCTGAGCTATTGCATGTACCAAATACCACCTTTTCTAAACAAACAAACAAAAAAACCAACATTCTAAATTGTTGTTCTTATGGCTTAATTGACTCATAATAACTGTATAAATTTATGACGTACAATGTGATTTTTATATATTTGTACATTGTTTAATAATAAAAATTTGCATATCCACCACCTCAGACATTTGTTGTTTATTTGAAACATTCAAAGTTCTCTTCTAGCTATTTTGAAATACATATTATCAATATGAGTCACCCTACCAAGTAACAGAACACCATGGTATATCCTTCCTCTCTATCTTTGTACCTGCTGCCCAAATGGCCCCCATCACCTTCTGAACTCCTTGACTCTAGTCAACCAGAATTCTATTATCTTCTTCTATAAGATCAGCGCCTTAGATTCCATACGTAAGTGAGATCATGTAGTATTTATCTCCCTATACCTTATTACATTGACTCTCATGTGCTCTGGGTTCATCTGCGTTGTCAGAAATGGCTGAATGAAGAAAAATAATATTACATCCTTTGCAGGGAAATGGATGAATCTGGAGAAATGTTAAATGAAGTGAGTCAGACACAGAGAGACACACGATTCATGTTTACTCACATATGTGGAAGCTAGGCCTAAATTACTATCATATGCATATATGCGCAAACATATAAACTAAAGTATAATATACATGGGGGGAAATTCCAATGGTGTAACTCCTTTGAGTGACTAACAATTTAACAAGTGAATACCAAGGAGCTGGAAATGTAACTGGGAGGGGTGATAAAGGGGAAGTGAGGTAGACAAAGGGAGAGAGGAAGGGTGAAAATGGGACTAGGAAATTTTGAGTGAATGGGTGGGGTTGGCAGAGATGGGAAGAATGATGAAAATGTGGGCTTTGATCAAGAGTCATGGTGCTCATAAGTTTGCAGAGAAGAGAATTTGTATGTTCTTCTGCCCATTTTTTTTGTTTGAGAATTATCAATGCAACTCACTTGCCACCCAGTGAGCATCACAGTCAGTAGGCGGGAGACTGCACAACCTCCTGTCTTCTAACCATTCTCCTGAAGACAAGCAGATGCCAAGGTATGGAACGAGAATGGGCTCCTGGATTACTTGGGTGGTAAGAGCACCAATTCATAGCCTCCGCCAAAATGAGAATTACTGGAACCATTTTTGTTACTGTCTAACTTAAGCCATTGGTGCTTGTATTTGAGGAATTCACTGAGATATTTCTGAATTCAGAAAAGAAGTTTAGGGCTACATTGCAAACATAACATGCTTTTTTTAAAAAAAAAAGTCAAATGTGTCTGTTTCAAGAATGACAAAAAGATGACAGTTTACCTGCCAGCTAACAAGTTGGCTCATCACACTTTCATTGGTATAGGCAAAAGACATGAGAGATTGGGTCAGGAAAAAAGAATATTATTACTCCTAACACAGCAAGCAATATGGGTTTGGTGCTTATGTCACTTCCTCTTATCCCACATTTCCTACAGGGTAATGAGGTTAGGATCAAGTATGCATTATTTATGGTATGGGCTTATGTACAGTATGAAATGTACCTAAGCAAACCTACCTTCTTTTTCTTCAAAGATGACTTTATATTGATATAGTATGGTTATCCTACTTAAAAGCAAATAAATCTGTTCCTCTGCTCCAGAGAAAGATGCCACTACTGTCACCCTTGATCCTGGATTGCTTAAAATGATCCATACAGAATGAAAAGACTAGCAGTAGTCCATAATCAGAGAAGGTGAGAGTGCGCATTACTCACCATTGGTTTAACAGCTAAGTAATATCAGCCAAATTACCATCTATAGGGCCATGCACCAACCAAACATCTCTTGTGCAACTTATTGGGAAATACAACAAAGCATTCTCTATATAGGTGAGAATATCACCTTTGATGAGATGAGGCAGAAGGGCTTGTAATAGCCCTTGCTTCTCATCTACCGCAAAGGTGCAAACCCAGACAGTAAGCAACACTGTAAACTCAGACAAGATTCCCCACAGAGCTAAGGGAAGGCTAACATGGTACCAATGGATACATCTAAAGCACTTAGCCAAATCCTAAGTCATTTTTACATTGGGTTTGAGCTTAGTTCCTTGTTAGGCAGGAACTTTTTCTACTTTAATCACATCCCTACCCCTTTTTTATTTATTTATTTTTTTTAGGTAGGGCCTAGTGTTTTGTTTTGTTTTGTTTTCCTCAAAGCTATCATCTTACTGTATTGTTCCAACCAGTGGTCTTCTACACAGCCAAGACTATGGGTATGTATCAGAACATTGTGTTCATTCATTGCAGTGGAATAATGCTAACCTTTTCTTTTGGGGGAGGAGGGGTGGTCCGGTCATGGGGCCTGAACTCTGGGCCTGGGCGCTGTCCCTCAGCTCTTCAGCTCAAGGCTAG
>NW_012267450.1:1116851-1126675 GCF_000151885.1 Dipodomys ordii
CCTGGGCGCTGTCCCTCAGCTCTTCAGCTCAAGGCTAGTGCTCTACCACTTGAGCCACAGCACCACTTCTGGCTTTTTTCTTTTTGCTTATGTGAGGCTGAGGAATCGAACCCAGGGACTCATACATGTAAGGCAAGCGCTCTACCACTAAGCCACCTTCCCAGCCCTAATGCTTTTAGTCCAAGTTGGTCTCAACCCTCAGTCCTCCTAATCTCTGCCTCCTGAGCAGCTGGATTATAAGTGTGAACTACCACATATATTGAATAAAGAATTTTTAGAACAAGATTTAACTGAGCTTGAAGCCAAGTTTCTCCCTGAATGTATACAATGTATACTTTTTTGAACACTTTTATTAGCAACTATTCAAGAATTACACAAAAGAACATATCATGAAATCACAGCCTAATCAGGACTTAGATATACTCACATCTACCACATTCTCCCACCCTGAAGTCAGTGCTACTGTGCTCACATCCAAAGATAACTCCTATGTCCTGGTGTCCTAGACTAGATTTATCTGTCTTTAAACTTTATACAGTAGCATTATACATTTTTTAATATCTGGTTTCTTTATCTCACTTATGTTTGCAAAATTTATAGTACCATGTACAGCCATAATACTTAATAGTGCTTCATTAAATAGAAGCATCATAAAAAAGTATTATATCATTTCCAGCACCAGGCACCAGTGGCTCATGTCTGTAATCCTGGAGACTGAGATATAAGGATGATGGTTCAAAGCTAGCCCAGGCAGGAAAGTCTGCGAAATTTTTATCTCCAATTAACAAGCAAAAAGTTGGAAATGGAGCTGTGGCTCAAGTAATAGAGTGTCAGCCTTAAGCATAAAAGCTTAGGGAGCAATACCCAAGCACTGAGTACCAGCACAAAGAAAAAATATTATCACACCATATATTGATACCCCTAAGAAGAGATCAAAACACAGCATAGTTTCTGCTTAATGCACATTGCTTTTGCACCACCAGAAGGTCAAAAGTTCACAGGTGTTCATCGTAAGTACCATCTAAACCTAACCCAAGCCAAATTTGTAAACTACCGTTTATCCTCACTGTACTTCAGTGCCACAGCAAGTGCATAACCTGATGCTTCTTTTACAATAGCATCTCATTCCAGTTTTCCAGAATTAGCTGTATCAACTGTGATGCTATTCCCTATGATGTCAGGGGTGACCAGTTCCCATTGAGAACCTGAAATGATGCCCTATTTCTATCTCACCAGCAAATGATCAGTGGTCAAATCCCATTCTGGAAGGCTTGCTTACTGCGGTTTCTTATGATATGAACTCAGCTATTTTGGTTTTTTTCTCCAAAGCACAGTGCGCTTTATTTGTAATGTATCCCCAAAAGCAGAAATGAGGGATAGGAGGGATGAGGAAGGGATGAGGAAAGCCAGTAGAAAGAAGAAGGTGGGATCAGATTGGCACCTGTTCTAGACTCCAGGTACACAGCCCCATAGACCTGCCAGTGTTCTTTGTAACATGAATTTCCTGGACAGGAAAAGAAAAACAGAATACTTACCACCCATCAACTAGTGTTCAGTGATCCCACAAGCACTAGCAGCAGGTTTAAGTTCAATGTGTTACGTACCCATAACACAGAACCAGAGAAGTCCCGGCCAGAAGTGAGATGACTCAGTCATGGCCCAAAGTTAGAAATGTCAATTGCATATCCACAATGTGGAAATGCATGCAGAATGGATAATTCTCAATGTAGCAAAAGCAAGAGGGTGGACAGGGAAGTTTTAAAACGAGGTAAAAAAGAACCATGCAATACAGACTGTGTATCTGGAAAATTGCAGAAATAAGGTGAGATCTAATTTACATGTGTCATTGCAAGGTGTCTGGGGGCACTATAGTTTCTAGAAATTACCTGAAATTTATAGTGGGTACTGGAACAGATTCTCAACTGAGCTTCACTCTTTGACTTGTAGTTCACTATGAGAAAAGAGCTTCTCTGGATCTTTCCTCTCAGCAGGTCTTACATTCTCTGCCTCAAGGCTATGTATATTACCAGCTCAGCTTTGAAGGTCCTTCCACTGAAACTAGCAAACACTTTTGAGATAAAGACTTCTAAACAACAAGGTCATCTGGTTGACCCAACTTCTCCTGAGAAAAGTTCCTTGCAAAGCTTCTCGGAATGATTGGCTTCTGGCACTATCTAACAGAGGTTTTGCCAGGTTTTCTAGTTTCTTTGGTGAGTTTACTTAAATTACTTGTCCATTTCACATCAACAAAGCTATGTTTTTTATTAGCATAGATTAGATGTAGGGCTAGACATGACATTGTGACAGTGTATACAATGTTCCCTGATCAAAGTCACCTCCTCTATCATCCTCTTATTCTCTCCTCAATGTTTAACAGTAGATTTCATCATATTTTCCTATATGCATATAAAGTATTTCTACCATATTCTCTTTCACCTCTATCCCTTTCTCTTTCTCCCACAGATATATCGGTATTCTATGTATGTATTCTTCTATATATGTATTCTCTCACAGATACTGGCTCTTCAAGATATTCTATTTTACTTTCCTGTTACTCTTTTACTTTTCATGTATATTAATTGTAGCACAAGGCTTCAGCATGATAGTTTGCACATGCACAGAGCAATCTGTTAAACCAAGGTCATGAGGCAAAAATATGACTTATAAATAGTTAGCAAACATTTGAAAGACACCAACTTCCTAACTATAAAAAAATCATGTCACGTAAGGGCTGGGGACATGGTTCAAAGGGTAATGTGTCTGCCTAGCATGCAAGAGGATCTAAGCTCAACCCCAAGTATTGAAACAAAAAAGTTTCAGAGGTAAACAATATGAAAGAAATAAGATAACAAATACAGATAGTAGTTATTGGGCACCTGCTAATATAGAAACTGTTAAGAGTGACATTATTTTTCACCCATATCAACACTACAATTGTACTTCTGATCAATCTACTCAAGTTCTAATTCAGAAATGTGAAAACATACATTAGGCACATATATATATTCAAGCTAGGGGATTTTGCTCATTTAATGAGCTTCAATATATGTACATTTTAAATGTACATTTTTCCCCATTATCTCACTTGCGTTGCTCTTCTCCCTTTCCTCCTCCCAAACAGGCTGCCTTCTTTCATGTCTTTTCCTTTCAAATCTAGATTCTCACTCACATATAGGAGAAAGCATAATATTTGGCTTTCTGATGATATCCATTGTATGCATTTACTTACAAGTAACATAATTTTATTCTTCTTCGTGGGTGAGTAAAACACTGGTTATATATAGTAGTAGGATTATTTATAATCAGGTAAACATTTAAAATTACCTGTATGTGGTCTACTAATCTATAGTATCTAAGTAAGATAGAATATTATGCATCCTTCCAAAAAAAATCACATTTTCACATTCTTCCTGCATCCCTCCTTTGGTTTTAAATAACACTTAGTGTCAAAAGCAAGATACAAAGGATATAAACAGAAACAGGGAAAACTTTTTAAAATATTCCAGATGTAAATGTTGAACTTATGGATGAAGATGTAAGAGATATTTCTTTTTGGTTTTTATCATTTTAATTTTTTCCAAAATTTTCTACTGAGCACACACTTATTTTATAATGAGAAATGACCAGGAGTGAGGGGGAAATGTGACATATTAAAATTAATAGTAAAGAGTTGGGCACCAGGACTTACATCTATATTTCTACTCAAGAGACTGAGATCTGAGGACTGTGGTTCAAAGCCAGACTGGGCAGAAAAGTTCTTGAAATTCTATCTACAATGAACCAGCAAAAACATGTCAGACTGGAGGCACAGCTCAAGTCATAGAATTCCTACGGTTAGTGTAAAAGCCCATTAAGAGCTAAAGACCCTGAGTTTAAGCCCAAGTACTGGAATAAAACAAATAGTAGAAAAAGAATTTATGCAACATTGGATAAACAATCACAGTTGATTTTCAGATAATTAAATATTTATGATTTGTTGTGTACTTCAAAGAAAGCAGTTACCAGGAACAGCAGAAAGTAAGTTTGAACTATGTAAACACAGATCAGCTTTTTTCTTATGATTCATAAGTCACTTCGAACGTTAGGCTTTTAAGGGGTCACAAATGCAAATGTGAATTACCATTCTACCACACTTTCAACTCTTCATCTTTTCTCTCCATCTTACTCTCCTGAGCGAAGGAGCCTATTCACTATCCATCCAGCACACTATTTTTCATTTGTTTCTTCACCCCTCACTTAAACAGTTGCGTGCTGTTACATGCAATGTAACGTATGTATGGCATCCGGAAATGTATGTCATCACTACAGTTGGCATCTAAACTTCAAAGCTGGGATTTGAACAGGAGTCTGTGCCTTGCTCTCCGCCTCGCCCTCCCCAGCTCCCTCTCAGCAGAGCGTGCTGCAAGTAACCAGGGCGTAGTAATGATGTGTTGGTTTAATATAATTTGTTTAGTCACTCAAGGACGACTAATGGGCCCTTTCCCTCCCTTTTTGTATTGATCCACAGCATGCTCTGTTTTCTCCCTCATGGGTATTCGGGCACTCACTTGTTAGTGTCACTTTCCCGGTCTTTCACAGAGAGTTTTCATCCTGTGGGTTCCCTGGCAGCCACCTCCCATCACTATGGTGCCCTCGATTCAGTTTTGACACGACATCATTAGCAGCTGCACCACAGTCCTTGTTCGGGCTCAATAAGAGCATGAACAGATTTGGCAGTGAGGGTGAATGAGAAGGGGCTGACAGTGGGCATCACAGAGGGACCGGCTCTCTTCTGAGCCTCCATACAGTGCTCCCGGTCCCACGCCAGCGGGGGAGGGGGGGCACTTCCAAATCTGGCAAAGCAGCGGCTTACACACCAAGCAATGAATGCCTTGAACTTGGCTTTGAACCCCATTTCTTATTTAACTGAGAGATAGAAGGAAACAAAACCGCCCATTGGCACACAGTGGTGATCCTGCATCCTTCGGAAACATCTCAGAAAGATTCATGATGGTTCTTTACTGTGCAGCTGATGGGGCTTGCTGCACTAAAATTGGATTGCATTTTCTCTGACCGTATTTAATTAATACAGCATGGGTACATCATTCTAATAGTGTACATAGTTTTAAAAAAATGATATAAGAACAAAATTACATGCTAACTATGCTAAGTGAAAATATCCAAGTTTTAAAATCATGTTTATACTTCCAAATGCCAACTAAGAAGACGTTCATATGCAAATAGGCCAACATATGCAACTACACATCAAAAGGATCCCAAAAATTATATGTTAGGTGGTAGAAAGTGACAGTACAATAATATTTTGTAGCATTATTACAAGTAGAATACAATCTTTAGAAAAAAGAGGATTATGATCTTTTTGCCAAGTAAAACATCTTGATTATACTATTATGAATCACGCATAATTATATTTCAAAAGAAAAGTACATTTTCTGGCATTTTAGATAAAACATCAACAGTTGTCTTTGAAAATATCCTATAAGCTATATGGCAAGAGAAGGAAGGCCCTTGACAAGAGCATCATTACATCTTCTCCCCTCAGTCCATGAAACAATACACATGAATTCAGCTCGGTCATTACATATTTGGGCCCATGATAAAATTTCCATTTATTTTCTTCTTTCCTATACTGAACTCTTCTGTTCATCTAAGTTATACAATTAATAAGCTCTTCTACGGAAAGCATATTGAATGACAAAGAAAGAAAAGACACATACCCACATAGCATCTAACATCTACTCAACATTGTTCAATATATTCTTATAGCCATATCAAGAAGTAGACTCGATTACCATGCTTTTATAGATGAAGACATGAAAAAAGAAAACAAAGACTGTATAATGATGTCTAAGTGCTGAAGCAAAAGAGAGTAAACTACAAAAGTATCAAATATTGCTTATATTTTCAAAAAGCAAGGTGATGGTTACCAAAATTTGAGCCACAGACAAGATTAGTATGTATAAAATATTTTAACAACTCAAAGAATTATTATAACTAGCTCACAGTCATAACACGAGAAACCTTAGACTCTGATGACTTAAGCACATAAAAATTTATGAAGAACTTCTGGAACATTATTAACAAACTTGATTTTTGTAGACTTCTGGTAAACTATTCTGAAAAGAAAACCTCTGAATACATTTCCAGTGATTCTTTTGTGTTTATTCCATCCAAGTTTTTACCCCAGTAAGTTTTTTAAATTTCACGCTTGTAATATGTTATGCATAATTGTTTTTACATATGTTCTATAAAACTATGTACCTAACTATGGTTTATGAAATAAGAAAAAAACAAAGAAGAGGATAGAACTCAAAAGAAAAAAATCAAAAATAATATCCATTTTCCCATTAGATCTTTAACCTTTTTATAATAAAAACAAATTAATGTTTTCAGTTTATTCATTTTCTCTCTACTTTTTGTGTATGTGGTGTTCCCGGGGTTTGCATGAGGACTTCACATTCGGCTTTTTCACACTAGGCTAGCATCCTACTACTGGAACTACAGCTCCACTTGCAGCTTTGTATGATTAATTAGAGTTAAGAGTTTTGTAAAAGGATAGCTCTAAACTTCAATCCTCAGATCTCAGCCTCCTTAGGCAACCAGCACCTGCCTCTCTATCTTCTAGAAATACATTGATCCATTGCTCCCAAGGCATGAGTTTCTTGTATTTCCCCTTCCCTCATTCAAGTATCCACAATAACATAACAAAGAAGTTGATTTACTTGCACCTCTAGAGGCCAGAGAGTCCATGATGAAGGTTCTGGATGATGTAGGCTCTGGAGAGCACTCTCTCCCTTCCTTGCAGACTGCTGTCTTCATGAGTGTCCACATCTAGTCTTTCTTTGGTATGTGCCATTAGGGCCAGTGTTTTTTTCCCCCCTCCAACCTCTCTCTTTCCCTCTTCTTATAAAGCCACCAATCAGTTCAAGTTTCTTAAAGTCATTGAATAAAAATTGTCCCCTTTAAGAGCCATGCTTCCCGATTACATTCATATGAGGAGTTAGGGTTTCAACACACAAATTCATGAGCTAAAGACTCACATACTGCTATTTCTTTTGTTTGTTCCTCTTCATGTTACTGAAGCCTAAATTACTTCTAAGCCATATGTTTAATATAATTTGCTTAATCTTTTCACCTATTTGTTCTTGACCTTCTTTTGCTTTCTTGGAACTTCTATTCAATTTCTTGCTGACAGAAGCAGTATATTTATGCACCCCAATTCTCACTACCAATGTCTCTTGCATTGATCCCCAAACCCGATCGATCCCACCATTATCCCTATTACAGAGAACACTGCTATAGTTCACCTGTCATTCCAGCCAAACATTTGAAATCACAAATTACTTCTCTCCTTTTGACAGCTTTCATTCAAATCTTCAACCCTTGAAACCTTTTGAATTGCCCTTCAATGAGTTCAACAGCTCCTAATGTACCTGTTTTCCCACTTCTGCTCCTTTTGATCTCTTCTTGGCATAGACACTCATTGGTGATTTTACTATAAGTCACACAAGTTTATGTTATTAAAAAAAGCAAAGAAAAGTTGTGTAAATGTTATAGGTTAAATGAGGTTAAAGATAAACAGCAATTAAAAGGAATAGATAATCTGAGATTGAATTATGTCCCGAGGCGGGGGAGATGTTATAAAAATGATTGAGTCACCTGATGTTGTAATATGAACAGGAGATTAATCTATTTTATCAATGTTAATTTATTTACATGAATAACTCTCCTCTAGTTATACTAGGTAATATCTCTTTCCTTAGGAAATATATACTGAAGATTGAGGAGTAGAAGGTCAAGGTATATACAGTGTATGTTTAAATAGTTGGGAAAAACATTGGGTATACACAGATACATGATTTTTTAAAATCTACACCATTAGTAATTGTTAGCGTTCCATTACAGTAATGAATTCATCAATTGAATACTAGATAATAATTCATTACTATAGTGAATACATCAACTCTAAAGATTGAAGATTTTATTTTGGATTGCAGTTGTGAAGATTTGAGTCCATGACCAAAGGGCCTCATTAAAGAGGGTCAGTGACAAGGCAGCCATCATGGAGGAAGTGCATGGAGACACAAAACTGCTCAGCAAGTGCTAATCTAGGCATTGAAGAAAGGAAGGTGAAGGGTTTGGAAACCACTATCCCCAGAGCCTAGAACAATCATTCAGTGTGGTGGCTCAACAGACATATGTCATATTTCTTTGAAAGTATTTAAATCCATTTGCAATGGTTTTCCTCAGCATTGTGTTTGATATATTTACATTGGGATAGACATACAGCTAGAACTAAATATAGATATCTAGACACACATGTATAGTTTGTTTACTTTTATTGTTCTGTCTAATTTCATTTTAATAATATTCCATGATTATTTGTTCCTTCTCCTAAATCATAGGCATTCTGGGTTATTTTTAACAGTCTCTTCTTGCACTATCAGCATGAATATTCCTATACATACACACATCTACATCACACACACACACACAAATGTCTATCTTCACATTCCTAGGTGAGACTCTTCAGGATATGCATTATAAACTGAACACAAGGCTATTTGCTAACCTGGTTTTTGTAATGGTGGAAAGGAGAGTGACAGAGCTGAGACAATGTAGAGCTTTGGTTGTGGTATATTTTTTCCTCCAACTTAATCTCATCAGGTTAGTTACTTCCCTTTCCCATTGAGTTGTCTCTTTCAATACAGCGTTTTTTATACTCCCGACAGGCAGGTTGTACGCATACCTCAGAAATCACATTGAGTTTTCTTCCAGCATCAGACCACCTCTGCCCCAGCAGAACTGTCCTTCCTCTCCAAGGACTGCTCATATGTAGAGGGCTCCATCTAATCCAAGGCTTGCTCATGAGACGTTCTAGGTGATGACACTGGAAATACAAGTCTCCCTACTCAACCACACCACCAGCTGCTAACATTCAGCTTGCCTGTGATCGCTGGACTCTGATTTTACATTGTTGGACTTCATAATTTGTGTTTAAAGTTGTATTTGTAGTAGCTTCTTCCTGTATTCAAAGCCATTTTAATTCTTTTGAGTTAATTTGGTATTTAGGAATGAGACACCAAAATTCCTTTCGTGGTATTTAGAACATTCTAATTGTTTTGTTAAACAGAGGTGATAATAAAACACAAAATGCAGGGTTATGGTTCCCTTGGGTGGTGTGTGGTAATGGCACAGAGCTGAGATGTGGAAGGTAAGACAGGGTTGCATTCTAGATTATTAAGTTATTATCTAACTCCTGGAGTTTCCCCTCATTCTGCTTCATTAGATTTTTGTGTGAATTTTTGTGTATATTAACTCATATAGTTAAAAAATTAGACATATATGAAACTAAACAGCTTCTAATACTTCGTGATTAAACATTAATCCTTCTTTTAGAGGTAAAAATGTTTCTTTCAGCTTCTACTTTGTTTTTTCTGAATTGATTTGTTTTCTCTGTGACTTTTTCCCCCTCATGCCATTTGTAGTTACAGATTCCATGTCAGTTATTCTAAATTGACCTTAAACCATCAAAATGATTTATTTCAGTCATTTAATCAATAACTTAGGGAGTAATCAATAGTTCAGCAATACCTTCAAACCAAATGAGGAAATTTTTTAAAGTTTTGCTCTCCCGCTATCCCCTGTAAACATAACTTATTAAAGTCATGCAAAATTTAATATCAATATTTTTTATACTATGTCTTTTTCACATATCATAATACATTCTCAACCACTAGTTTTTGTGGTGTGTGTGTGTGTGTGTGTGTGTGTGTGTGTGTGTGTGTATGAGTACTAGAACTGGGATTCAAGGAATTCATTTT
>NW_012267450.1:1139899-1140749 GCF_000151885.1 Dipodomys ordii
AACTCTCTTTTTGGTTGGAGAGAGCTGTGGCGTTTCCCTACTGCCCCGTCGCCATCTTGGTCCCCCCTCCAAGGAATTCATTTTCTTGCTTCGATTTTGCACTCAAGGCTGACACTTCACCACTTGAGTCATACCTCCACTCATAATCCATTTTCAGTATTTGTATTAAAAGTATCAGTAGCTGTGGGTCTGGTGGGTCACACCTGTAATCCTAACTACTCTGGAGACTGAGATCTAAAGATCACAGTTCACAACCACCCCAAGCATGAAAGTCCATGAGACTCTTATTTCAAATTACCCACCAAAACACCCAAAAGATGAACTATGGCTCAAGTTCCACTTGAGCAAAAAAGGTCAGGGATAGCACCCAGGCCCTGAGTTCAAGAACATACCCAAATCACAAAAAAAGAGTCCTGAGAATGGTCTGGAACTTCACCCTGGAGGAGTGAACTTTGTTACACTCTTCCCAGGAGAAACTGTAAAAAAAAAAACTGTGCTGTAGGGAAGCTTCAGTGCTTTAGGGATAATACAGAAAAGCCAGAACATGGATGGAGTCAAGGAATAGAGGACCAGTGAACATAAAGAAGGCAATCAATGAGAAGGAATTGTCAGCTGTTCTCAGCCACCACTGGGAAGAATTCTCCTGGATATAATCATGTTTACACCTTGCCTGTATTCTATTTCAGATTAGTCTCAGACAGATACTGAATAGTCTACTACAAATGTCCTGTGTGCCCTATAAAATAACTCTAGTACTTTTTTTTTTTAATTTTATTTTATTTGTGAACATACTGTACAGAGGGGTTACAATTGCATGGGCAGGATAATACGTACATTTCTTACCAAGCAT
>NW_012267450.1:1142739-1188217 GCF_000151885.1 Dipodomys ordii
ATAAAAGACCCCGAATAGCAAAAACACTCCTCAACGGAAAGAACACTGCTGGAGGAATATCAATACCAAATTTCAAACTCTACTACAAAGCCATAGTAAACTCTAGTACTTTTATTGTGACCTTCAACTCCACCATTAAGGAAGTATCTTCTCATTTATCTTTTATTTCTGTGGGCTGGATATCAGTTACTTGTTACCACTAAATTTTTTATTTTATTTATTTATTTAGTCAGTCAGTCATGGGACCAGAACTCCGGGCCTGGATGCTGTCCCTCAGCTCTTCAGCTCAAGGATTGTGCTCTAACACTTGAGCCACAGTGCCGCTTCCGGCTTTTTCTGCTTCTGTGGTACTGAGGAATTGAACCCAGGGCCTCATGCATGCAAGGCAAATACTCTACCACTGAGCCACCTTCCCAGCCCCACCACTGAATATTTTATTGAGAAAATTGCTTTTAATATTAGCAAGAAATTTGTTTGCTCCATTTCCCATGCAAACTCTTTTTATGCTATTAATTGGTTCACTACACCTGAAAACTTTCCTGTGGATAGTACTGGAACTTGTTTTTGAGTTCTATCTTTTGTCTATTAAGGCTGTTTATTAATCATTTCTTTCCTTTTCTTTTTTTGTGCCAGTCCTAGGGCTTGAATTCAGGACCTAGGCAGTGTCCATGAACTTTTAGTTTTTGTTCCCAAGGATAGACTGTACCACTTGAGATTTCTGATAGTTAATTGGAGATAAGAGTCTCATTGACTTTCTTGCCCAGGCTGGCTTCGAACCACGATCCTCACATCTCAGCCTCCTGAGTAGCTACAATTATAAGCATGAGCTGGATCCTCATCTATTCTTGTTCCTCTTCTCGATCTTGTCTCCCTTCTCTTTTGCCCTTTGGATATTTATTATATATGTATATACATATATGTACATATATATATATATGTACATATATTTATATATAGTATATTCATATGTACACACATGCACACGTAGAGAAGAAGTCAAATAGTTATAGAAGGCTTATAAGCAAACCAATAAACTCTAATACCAACAGACTACTTTTGCTCTTATTTTCACATTGGTAAATACCATACTTATATTGTGGTTTTTCTATTATTGCCAACTTCAGGGATCTTTATTAACATCCCATTATGGAGAGTAGGACATAGCTCTTTCAGACAAGTAGCCTAAAGTTTATCCACACTTCTTGGACTATGTTCACTAAGCTTCATGATATCACAGTTCAGTATTATTCATATTGTCACTTCTATATAAGTGCTAACAAGAGCTAATATTTGTCACTGAATCACTTTTCCTTTACTACTCACCTTTTGTTGGCCCTGTAGTTAGTGTGACTTTATGAGCTTTTCTCTATTTCAAAACTACCTCCATGTCTGACCTCCACTGCACAATGTTCTAACTTCTATTGACCTGTCAGGCAACTACCTACTGGTTTGTCAATATATTATCTATCCATCAAAGACAACATAAATATTGCACTTATTCTATATCAGATATTATTCTTGACAGATAGTTTCATTAAAAGCCTGTACTATCAAGCAAGTATATCATTTTCTCTGAATTTCACATGCAGTATAAAAAGAAATTTCACAATTAGTGTATGAAGAACCTCTGAACCCATGTGATCTGATGCCAGAATCTGTCTTCTTTCTAAAAAACAATCTAAATTTCAAAAGGTTGAACAAAGGGGCTACAATTTACTGTGTCCATATAAGTGTCCTGTATTTTTTGGTCAGAGTCACCCCTTCCATCAAATTCCTCCATTCTACTTATTTCCTCTTTCCAGACTCATTTCATATTTCTCACTTTCAGATAGATAGATAGATAGATAGATAGATAGATAGATAGATAGATAGATAGATAGATAGAATCTCCATAGAGTTTTCTGGCTGTAAGTTTCAGAGTCTCTATTCTTATACATGTGTATATATAAATATTATACAAGCTCTTGTATGGCATGCTGTCAGTTCTGCCATCTTTGTGTGTGTGTGTGTGTGTGTGTGTGTGTGTGTGTGTGAAAATGCTGTACAGAGGGGTTACAATTACATGGCCAAGATAATGAATACATTTCTTATCAAGCATTGTAGCCTCCTCCTTTGTTTCCCCTTCCCATCCCTTCCCATCCTCCCACTTCCCCCCCAAACCAATCCTCCTCCCCCACCAAAGTTGTAAAGTTCGTTTTTCCACATAATGACTTGTACATCTCATTGAGGAAGTCTCTGAATCTGGGCATGGAGAAGCAAATCTGTAATCCTAGCACTCCAGAGGCTGAAACAGGATCGCAACTTTCAGGAACATATTTTGACTTTTTTTCATATAGACTCCCCTAATGCTTAGGTCCAGTGACTTCCTTTTCTATACTCTTGAGGTATAGAGTCATTATCTGCTTAATTACATTTTTAAAAGAGTTGTGTACAATGCTGTGCCCTTTGCTTCTATTAAATCTGTCAAGTTTTAAACAATTGATCAAGCTACCTATTGTAATTTCTCAGAAAGCTTATTGTACATGATAATTTATATTCTTATGTTAATCATGATAATCAGGACTAAACAAGCTCAAAGACTCCCAAATTTGGAATGCGCTGTGAAAATGTCTCATCATTCCATAAAGACTCATGACCATAGCAATTTTATTTCAAATTAATTGGTAACATTTTATGACCAAAGCACCCCTATCTGCTTCTCCAGGGAAATAAGGCCAGGATAAGACTCATATTAGATGTTTAAACACCATGATATAAATGATGTGTCCAAAGAAAGAAAAAGCGTAAAAGCCAGAGAACTTGTCTTTGAGGAAGTTGCAAAACCGTCCCATGTTTGAGGTCATCTTGTCCTTGATCTAAAGGACATTTTTCTTTCTGAGCGGAAACCTTGGCTCCCCAAGAGGATAGCTAAGCATAAAAATCATAAAAAATGAAAGATAGGCTCATTTAATCTCTTCCTTTTACAGCTGCAAAAGAGAAGAGATTGCCCACAGACACTGAGTGTTGAGTAAACATCCTGAAATAATTGCAAACCTAAGTTACGATGCAGGTCTATCTCTGAAAGAAACTTTACAATTGTGGAATTGTCATTGAATAGAATGGACATGATATAGTGGGGAAAGTCTCAGCAGACTCCAGTGACCTGAGCTAAGCCAGGCAAAGTAGAATGTTCAGCCCATACTTAATAGATGTCTGTTAAGGAAGGACATGAATCGAGTAAGCTAAATATACATAGATTTCTGTATGTGATTAGTTGGTAAGTGGATAACTTGGTTCTACTGCGGGAAGCCTGAAGGCCTCTTCATCTGCATTGACCTGTAAGGGATGTAGAAAGCAACATACACTCAGACCTCCATATACACATCCATGGATTCAGCCAACCTTGTATCACAAATGTTTTTGAAAATGTGTATTGTATACTAGACTTATACAGATGTTTCCTTTTGTCTCTAAACAATATAGTATATACCAGCAATTTCATAGATTCTTATTATATTGTACATTATAAGTAATTCTGAAGATGATTTAAAATATAAGGGCATATAAGATAGACTATCTGAAAATCTACACCATTTCAGAATGCAGGGTAGCATGTCTGTAGACTTTTATAAATTCATTTAAGGAAGATTTAAAGTTGATAAGGTCTGACCTGCTGGTCAAACCTGGACCTTGGAGTACAGTGAATTGGAATCAGATTCTTACAGGCCCAAGCTATGCAGAACTCTGCTTGTGGGATCTAAGTTTTCTCATCTAGAGTAGGGTTACCTGAGCCTTCCTCACTGGAATGACAAATTGTAGACAGCTACCAGACACTGACTCAAGATGGTCTCTGTCAAGCCAGGCACTGGTGGCTCACGCCTGTAATCCTAGTTACTCAGGAAGCTGAGAACTGAGGATCATGACTTGCAGCCAGCCTGGGCAGAAAACTCTGTGAAACTCTTACCACCAATATCCTACTCAGAAAACCAGAAGTGGTGCTGTGGCTCAAGTGGTAGAGTGCTAGCCTTGAGCTGAAGAGCTAAGGGACAGCATCCAGGCCCAGAGGTCAAGCCCTGCAACAACAACAAAAGAAGAAGAAGAAGATTTCTGTCAACCTTGGTCTCTTTCTTCCATCTACATTGTATGTATGATCATAAATAATGCCAGGTGCAAAGGTAGACAAATGAAAATGGAGTATTTGAATAAATAAGCATAAAGGCCACACCTAACATAGCATTTCCCATGGAGACTTACTGAAATGACTACCTCCAAGCAAATAATTCTAAAAACTGATATGAAATCTTTGCCATTTACAGTTTGATGTGATATATCATGTGAATACACATTAAGTGTATGTACTACATACCAGATTACAAAACATATAATGTTATAACATATAGATTGTTATATGTTTTATGTTTTGCATATTATATGTTTTATATATATAATATAGGTTATATGTGGATAGTGTTTTATATATATATAATAATGTTTTATATATGATGTTTATACATATGTTTATAGATGTTATATATATTTTCTATTTATGTTGTATATATAAATAGTACCTACAAATGTAGTTCTATGTCTCATAGAAAGTAACTTCATTTAACTTAATCAGCAACTTCTAATTCCCCAAATTATTTTAATTATTAAAAAAGTTATTTTGCTGATTTTTTTAAGTTTCACAGAACTAGCTTTTTGAAAAACAGAAATATCACACTCCCATAGCTTGAGCTTGTCCTAGATGCAAATAGAATTTTAAAAACTTATAAAATGTATAATGCTATAATGATGAATTTCTAAAGTTTACTCAGCATTTATGCCTATGTATTCAACAGATATATTTGATATATCCACTGTAAATCTGAATTCTTAGAGCCAGTTCTTGTATCACAGAAATTATAACTAATTGAAAAGGCATAAAGTTAGCAGAAAGCAGTAGTATGACAGTGACAATGAGCAGACTCCTTTGAGAAAATGATCAAAGAATATAAGTCAAATGTTAATGCTAAGAAAGCTAAAAAAAGCACAACCCTGTATTGAAAATATATATCCATAGGGTTTTTTTCAAAATACATGTGTTTGTGAAAGCTATGTTATATTTTATATTTTGGATAAGAAATGTCCTGAAGGTCCATTTGTTAGAGGCTTGTTCTCCACCTGTAATACTAACAGGGAGATAGTAGAACTTTTATGAACTGGGGTCCCATTAGAGGTCATTTAGTTTGTATACTTGAATGAGATAGTGTATCCTCAATTTCCTCCTCTCTTTTGCATGTCCACCATGGAGTTAATGTCTTTGCCCTGTCACGTGTTCCCACCATGATTTACTTACTCACCACAGACTCAAAAGCAATAGGGCCAGCTATCATGGACTAAAAACATCCTACACTTTATGCTAAGGTAAATTTCTTTCCTATGAAGTCAGGCCCAGAGAGACAAAAGATGTGTGTTTTCTCTCATCTGTGGAAATGAGATCTAATTTATGAATATGTATGTAAACATATACAGGGTCACATGCATATCCACACAAACACATTACCTAAAGTATATGCAGAGGAGCATTCCAATGGTAGAACTCCTTTGAACAAATAATGTATAGTCTAAGAAAATGGAAATGGGGAGGGGTGGTCAAAGAGAGTGGTATAGATGAATAAAGACAGGAAGCATAGGAGAATGTAGTCATAATATTCAGTGTTCATATGTGAAAATGAAGCTAAGAAAATTGAGGGGATTGGTGGGGTTGAAAGAGATGGGGAGACTGATGGGAAGGAAGACACTGGTCAAGACGCATTGAACTCATAAGATGACATGAAGCCTTTTACACAACAACTTAACCATTAAAGAAATCAAAAATTTTAAAAATAAACCAGTTCAGTTTTCTACATAAGTTGATTAGCTCCAATATTTCTTATACTGATTTAGAACTATCTGACATATTCTATTTCTCCACAAATGATCTCCTTAACATCACAGTAATACACTTAGAATAAAAGAAATTTTTTTTGTGTGAAATTAGGGAAGATTTAAGCATTTTGAGGGTGTATACGTGTCTGTGTGTGTTTGTGGGTGCTGTTACTGGGGCTTGAACTCAAGGCCTAAGTGCTATGCCTTAGATTTTTTTCGTCAAGGAACTCTACCACTTGAGCCACAGCTTCACTTGTAGGCTTTTGGTAATCGATCAGAGATAACAGTTTCAAGGACATTCTCCTTCATGCTGACTGGAAACTATGATCCTTAGACTTCAGCCTCCTGAGTAGCTAGGATTACAGGTGTGAGCCACTGGCTGATGGCTTTATTTCGTCATTTTGAAACTGACAAATTTTAGTCAGGCTATTTCTACTTCTCACCCTATTCAGAGCATTGAAATAACACTCACCTTGACAAGTAGAAACCTTAGCAGAACAAGTCCCAGAGAAAAATTCAGATGAATTTCTTTCAATAAATCCCATGTGTTTTTCCTTTCTGTCAAATGTTCAAATTTTCATGACCCTCAGCCTGCCATTTAGATTCCTATTTTTTTTCCAATGTATAAAAAGTGACAATAATGAAGATGTTAGAAAAAGCCTTCTTTTTACTAGAAGAATATGAAAACTGCACAAAGTTTATTGTGAATCCACTTATCAACATCTTTATCAAATTATTCCAAAACTTATCTCAGCTACTTTATCACCAAATGTATCATATTGACCCAGTTCTCAAGAGACTAATTTTCTGTGTTAAGGAGACACTCCTGAATTTATTTAATATCTGAAGAATGAAGTATTATTTCCTTACTCATTAACATAGGAAAGTAGAGCAAATGCCGCATATATTGGGAAAGAAAATGATTTATAGGACACAGTCTTTGCTTCCTTCAAACTTAAAATGAGTTCCACATGCCAAAGGAAAGGAAGGAAGGAAGGAAGGAAGGAAGGAAGAAAGAAAGAAAGAAAGAGAGAAAAAAGGAAGAAAGAAAGGAAGGAAGGAAGGAAAGAAAGAAAGAAAAAAGAGAAGAAACCAAAGGTACCTCATGAGAATTGAATTCAGGGAGAACTGTCAGAGAATGAGAAACACATAGGATATTTCACAACTTTGATTAATGGTTTCATATTATCTTGTACAAATGGGAATGTCTTAATGAATTCAATGTGTAAGATCATTTTTCTGTATATTTCTTTGCATGGACGTGACCTTCAATTAGGGCAAGGTTTGAACAGATATCCAATATTGAATTCTTATACTTTCCTTCAAAGAATGTCTCTTTTGCTTCCATCTACTAGGAAAAGTGAATTTTTAGTAAATTAAAGGACTTATGTGATAGAAAATCATGCAAGAAGGAAGTAGACATAAAAACAGATAAGAAATTAAAGAAAATATGTAACAGGTCCCAAATGAGAAAGAGATACTCTTAAATGATCTCAGCATGAGCTTTGAAGGAATTAATTCCCTTAAATTAAGACTTTTTGTACTATATATTTACTATTTGTCTGAAAGTACTTAATATTTTAAAATTAAAGATCAGTAGAAATTTCGATAGTTTAGTAACAACTGAATAAAATTTTTATTCAACAAAAAAACAAAAAATAAATAAATAAAACCCTATGAACTACACAGAGCAAGCATTGAGAAGTTAGTAGATACCCATAATACTAGAGCTATAGTTTACTACTATCTGGGACTTCTCAATTTTTCTTCTTCATTAGTTACTTATTCATTCATTCATTTATTCATATTTTTGGTGGTATTTGGATTCAAACTCAGTGCCTCAAGTTTATTGGGTAGTTGCTCTATTCCTGTGATATGTCTCTGACCCATGATTGGCCATTTGTAAAAGATTTTAATCTGGGTGCTGATGGCTCATGCCTGTAATCATAACTACACAGAAGACTGAGATCTTAAGACTTTGTTTTGAAACCAGCTGGGCAAAAAATCTGTGAGATTCTTATCTCCAATTAACCACTGAAAAGTTGGATGTAGATATATTCAAGTGGTGCCTTAAACAAGAAAGCTAAGCAAGCACATGAAGTCTTGAGTTCAAGTCTGAGTACCAGCACACATACATATAAAAAAACTTCAAGTTCAGTTTGTCACTGAATCTATCATACATACTGAGAGGAATATAACATGTATGTTTATGTTTATGTGTATATGTGTTCACAATCAGTCACTTTTATCAATCCTATCCTTTTAAATGTAAAAATAAGTCAAAATAATATATTTCAAAATAATTTGCCAAAGAAGTCTTAGTTGAAATTAAAATTTTTTTGTACATGGTAGAAAGATAATGTGACAATAAAAATTGTATAATCTAAGTAGTTCATGGGGGGAATTTATATTCAAATTTTTATAATGTAAAAAGATCACAAATAAATAATTTTTTTTTCTGGGTCCGGTCATGGGGCCTGAACTCCGGGCCTGGGCACTGTCCCTCAGCTCTTCAGCTCAAAGTTAGCGCTCTACCACTTGAGCCACAGAGCCACTTCCGGCTTTTTTCTTTTTGCTTATGTGGTGCTGAGGAATCGAACCCAGGGCCTTGAGCATGCAAGGCAAGTGCTCTACCACTGAGCCACCTTCCCAGCCCCACAAATAAATAATTTAAATGATGTATAAAACTAGAAAAGCAAGAAGAGCAAAATTCAAAACAAGTACAAGGAAGGACAAGACAAGAAACAACAGAATGGAAAATAGATACGTAGAGTTTTCAATCAGCAAAATGAGAATCTACTTCAGTCAGAATATCCACAAATTTTATAAACTTTTAACCATACTGGGGGAAAAAGCAGAATACAGAGATTATCACATCCATGGTAACAAAAGACACCTCAAACACACAGAAAACTATAATATTGACTCAAATGAATGGTTTCCTGCACAACCACAGCTCGAACTACTGAGTCAACATATGAGAAATAGATCATGTATATAGTTTTGTTTCTATTAAATAAGCAAATCTTCAGTTAAAATCTCCCCTTCCAAAAAAAAAAAAAGAGAGATGATGTCCAGATGGTTTCACATATAAAGTCTAGCAAAGGAAGAAAGAAAAGACTAGCAACAGTCTTATAAATTCTAGCAAAGACATGTTCTGGAACTTTTAGAACACATTGTTAATACCACTACTAACTGCAACTAGCTCATTGTACATCCCCATCCCTTCAGGAGACTTTCCCTGTCTTCCATTGTGGTATCCAGAAGCTTCCACAACCTGTGCAGTATAAAATTCAGCTTGAGTCAAAGAGAAATTGGATTAAAGTATTTAACCCTAGAGTCTTCGGGAAAATGCTCAAGGAAAATAAATAGGAAGAATTCAGCCCCCCCTCCTCTCCCACCCCCTTCTCCCCCCCTCTCCCCGGTCTGGCTTTACAGAAGCAGAGGCACTAATGCCTAAGACTTAACGGCTAGAATAGAGTATAGTGGTAGAGTGCTTCCCTAGGAAATACAAGGTCCTGGGTGTGATCATAACTGCTGAAAATTAATTACCTAATTAATTAATTTATAAGACTAGTAGAACAGATGCATCCAAAGAAAAGATTTTGTGGTTGTTATTGATGTTGGTAGTGGGTCCTGAACTCAGGTGCTGGGCACCTTCCCTGTCCCTCTTTTTTGCTCAAGGTTACCCTACTCTACCAGTTGAGCCACAGTGAAGGCATGGTTTAAGTGGTAGAGCACTAGACTCGAGCAAAAAAGGCTTAGGGACAGCACCCAGGCCTTGTGTACAAGCCTCATTACTAGGACACACACACACACACACACACACACACACAATGTCAATACCAATAAGAAAATTTTGAAAACAGAGAAAATGTACATAAATATACACAAAAGAATCTCCTTAACAACACTGATAAAGATTTCAACTCATTCCTTTTCTATGCTATTGAAATGTTGACCAAATTTCATCTTTTACAATGTGGTTTGACAATAACTAACAGATATTTAAATGTATATTCTTATGTCGGGCACTGGTGGCTCATGCCTGTAATCTTAGTTTGTCAAGAGACTAAGATCTGAGGATTGCCATTTGAAGCCAGCCCAGGCAGAAAAGTCCATAAGATTCAATTAACTAGCTAAAACCAGAAGTTGAGCTGTAGATCGAAGTGGCAGAGCTCTAGCCTTGAGCAAAAAATCTCAGGAAGGGGCTGGGATGTGGTTCAGTGGCAAAGTGTTTATCTAGCAAGTACAACAAGCTCAATCCCTAGTACCCCTGCTCCTCAAAAAGCTCAGCAACAGTGCCCAGGCCCTGAGTTCAAGCCCCACAACTGACAAAAAAGTATATTCTTTATAATCTGAAGTTGTTAGTCTCCCATATTCCCTTTTTAAATAAAATTAAAATTAATGGCGGCACTAGAATACCACTATGACACTTGAGAAACATGACAAGATGTAGCAGTTGGAATTTTTTTAATGTGTCAATTTAAATCCATTAATTATTATACAGTCCTACCTGAATAAAGACTATTTCAGGTGTAATTAAATTGAATACAAGACAGAAGCAGAATTACTTTTTAGAAACCACTTTGAATTTATCCCAACAATTGAAAGTATCAAATGAAAGTATAGGAGTACAAAATTATAGATTATTTCTTGTCGAGTGAGACTTTTATTATACTAATTGTGACAGTGTTTGTCTAAAACATTTTACTCTATATTTTACCAGTTTCTTGCCCTCTTATATAACATTATGTTTGCCTTTCTGTAGTGTTTATTTATCTGTATTCTTATTTTTAATTTGTTGAGAATTTCTTTCCCACCATCCCTAACATCTAGAATAAAACATTATACACAGCAAAATCTCAGGGTTGGTTTTTTTAAATATATAGAGAGATAGAGATAGAGAATAAGTGGCAAATTTAATACTATAGAACCAAAAAAGCTCACCAGGAAATAAAAAAGAGAGACATAAAAAGAATCATAGAAAGCATAAAGCTAGGTTGAGCATTTATTCTGACTAGCTGAGATGAGAGTACATTGACAAACCAAGGCCAAGAAGGAGGTATTGAAAACTTGAATATTTAGCTTGCTTTGAGCCCAGAAAGTCAGAAAGGACTCAGAAGTTTCAACTGTTCTTATCTAATATCTAAGTATCTAATATTTAAATAGCCAAATATCTAAATGTCCAATATCCAAATGAATATTCGTGATTACAGTTATTTTGTCACCAAGAGATGATGTGTAGTAAATATTAGTATGTTGATAAGTAATTATATGTGGATTTAACCAAGTAGGTAAATCTTAATATTTAAGAATCATCCACTCTATTCTAGCTACCAGCTATAAAGGCATGATTCTCTCTATAATGAAAGTACACCATTTGTAAACCTTATCATAAGGTAAGATTTAAGCCTCCTCAGTTAATAACCTAACTTCATATTATGAGACCTTCTTATTGCAATGATATGATGTGCTACTTTCATAGCTGAGTGTTAATCAAAGAACAGAGATAGACTTAGTGCAGAATGATGTGCCTGTACTAATTATAGACCCAATGACTTTGAAGCACTGTATGCTAATGACAGTTTACTAGTTACAAGGCCCACGAGAGATACTGAGGTAGCATGCCCAGTGGGGCTGTATTATCAGGCCAGAGAAACTCAGCAGTCAGTACCTTAGCTGTGCTGAAAAAGAGTTTATCCATCCTAATAGGGATACTAATTAACAAAGAGTGCAATTTTAATAAATAGACTTCTTTAAAAGGTAATAATGGCCAGGCACTTGTGGCTCACACCTATAATCCTAGCTACTCAAGAGGCTGAGATCTGAAGATGATGGTTCAAAGTCAGCTTGGGAAGGAAAGTCTGTGAGACTCTTATCTCCAATAAACCACGAGAAAACTGGAAGTGGTGCTGTGGCTCAGGCAGTAGAGTGCTCGCCTTGAGCTGAAGAGCTCAGTGACAGCGTCCAACCCCAGAGTTCAAGCCCCATGACCAACAGCAATAACAAGAAAAAAGGTAATAATGTGTTGAACTACACTGCTAAGTTAATAATCCTATCTAAATAACATACTAGCAATTACAATAACAATGAAGGATTGTGTATTATTTCTGCATGCTAAAACTAGAGTTTTAAAAGCAAAATATACAATACAAAGCATTATTTTCCAACTAGTAATTTAGCTTCTGCAAAGTAAAACTAGTTGTCACCATGAACTCATTGTTTAAGGGTTTAATTTTTTTTTGGGGGGGGGGTCCGGTCGTGGGGCCTGAACTCTGGGCCTGGGCACTGTCCTTCTGCTCTTCAGCTCAAGGCTAGCGCTCTACCACTTGAGCCACAGCGCCACTTCCGGCTTTTTTCTTTTTGCTTATGTGGTGCTGAGGAATCAAACCCAGGGCCTTGAGCATGCAAGGCAAACGCTCTACCACTGAGCCACCTTCTCAGCCCCGGGGTTTAATGTTTTTTATACTGACAAGGAAACCATCAGCTACACTGCAGCCAAACATGGACCTTTGTCCAGAGAAGTTCTCCAACTGCCTTGGATTCCTTCCTTGCCTCTCTGAAGAGTTTGTTCCTTCTAATCTGAAGAAAAACATAGGAACAAAAAGGGTGGCTTTCAAATGTCTCCAGCTTGAGGCGTCAATGACAAATAAGCAAGGAAAAGTCTGATGGACTAAAAATGTTGTGTATCAAATTTGTCTAACATTCAACTCATTATGATAAAGAAACAGTATAACTGGCTTCTTGGAAGAATAAATACCCCAAACCTAAAGGAAATTATGACTAACTAACAGACCAGGTATATATTGTTAGCAGAATAACATCCAAATGAGGTTACCTGAATCCTTACCAGAAAGCTAAAAAGTCTTATCTTTACTCTATTTTAGCAAACTTTAAATATAAAGTGCTAAATTTGAAGAATAATATTTAGTATTTCCACTTGTGAACCATAAAATATTGAATATGCTCTTGTAGCATGTGTTTTCCAATATAAACCTTCTAAATACTTCACAGATGCTTTCTGAGTCTTCATGTATTAAACTTTTCTTTTTCATACTATGTGTATCTACTTTCAACAATTTAATGTGCTTTGCTGCATTAAAAACAATAATTTTTAGGCTGTAACAGATTTAAAGACAACGTAATTCATTTTGAAACACATACTTTCTCTTTGTTAATTACTATACCGCTTGCTCTTTGTTAATTACTATACTTCTTGGTAATACAATGAGGGACATATTGGTGTTATAGATTAAATTGTACTCCCTTCCACAACATCAATATGTTAAAATCCTAACCCTCAAAACCACAAAATATGACCTTATTTGGAAATAGTGGTTAAAGACAAAGTTAGTTATATTGTGTGGAATACAGTACAATCTATGTCTTTGAAGAAGAGAGATAAACAGATGTGCAAAACAAAAATGTCCTGTGACAAGAAAGGCAGAGATTTAAGTCTAATATTGAAAAAAATCACTAGAAAGTTTGAGAAAAAGCTGGGCTGGGAAGGTGGCTCAGTGGTAGAGCGCTTGCCTTGCATGTATGAGGCCCTGGGTTCGATTCCCCAGCACCACATAAGCAAAAAGAAAAGAAAGCCAGAAGTGGCACTGGGGCTCAAGTGGTAGAGCACTAGCCTTGAGCTGAAGATCTGAGGGACAGTGCCCAGGCCCAGAGTTCAGGCCCCACGACCAGACCTCCCCCCCAAAAAAAGTTTTAGGAAAAGCAAGTAACAAATTTGCTGAGAGCTTCAGAGAACTCATGCAGTTTATGTAAGTCTAGTATTAAAAAACACTAGAATATTCAAAAAATGAATTAATGAGTTTGCTCAGAGTTTTAGAGGAAGCATTATACTGTCAACACTTTAATTTCAAACTTATAGCCTGCAGATCTGTAAGTCAATAAGTTTCTGATGTCCTAAATAGCATGTATTAATGTTGTTATGTTATGTAGCCTATTGGGGTGGTTTTATAGGCCATTGGCTATCTCAGCTGGGTATAAAGTTTACTTCCAAGGAGGGAGATATTGGAGTTTTGATAGTATTGCAACTTGATAAAAGGGCTTGATCCCCCAAGCATTTTATCATTTCTTACTCCAAAGTTACTTCATTCTGGAGGCAATAACCCTCATTCTAAGTTTCAGAAAATATACTTTCTTTGAGCCAATTCCCTGAACCTCCTAACAAAAACTTGACAAGATCTCCAGTTGTATGACAGCACTCCTCTGGACTTCAGACATGTAGATAACATAGCTTCATCTGATGCAGAAGAACTGTAGATCCTCAGCCTGAAAATGCATCTGCTCCTTGGGTATAAGCCCATGGTGAGTGTGATCGCCAAGGACATGGGTTTTTTCCATCTGGCCTTGGCATAAGTTCCGTAGTTATCAGAAATTTTTGGAAAAGCCTTAAAACATATCTCTGAGGAGATTTCTTTTTAACCTTAAAAAATTGTAGATGGGTTGAGGTCATTTAAATATGTTCACATGAGTAACCTTTTAGTATGTTAACGTTAGTTATCTTCTTAACACTAAACTTACAAGCCCAAGTTTTCATATGAAGCTGGACCTTGACTGAGGCTCCACACTCTTGCAAACTTTCCAATGGTATCAGCTGGGAAAGACAGACCATTGTTACTAACTGTAACTACAAGGTCCAAGAAGTCTTTCATTAGAGGACAGCTTAACACACTGCAGATCCTTCTGCAGATCATCACTCAGGAATACTGTTAATTAAAACCCCATGCAGCTATTGGTACAGAATTGAAAAACAAAAATAATTGCATGAAATGTATATATTCTCAGAAAAAATAGAGTTAATGATATAGTCACACCAAAATACTTATAAAATTAGAAAATGTAGTAAGAAAAAGAAAGAAAGGGAAGGAGAAAGAAAGAAAGAAAGAGAGAGAGAGAGAAGGTAGAGTCTTTTAATAATTTTTAAAAGACAAGACTGATTATTATTAATGTTCTTATATATTCATTGCAGTAAGACAGGGAAAGAATAAAATATAAATGTAAGACACAAAAATGAGAAGAATAAAATTATTAATTGCTAACTTAATACATTACTATTTACTTACAGAAAGAAAAATGGCAAGTAAGCAGTGGAGAAGTCAGAGAAAGCATAATATAAGTAATCAAAATTGACATCACAAATAGATAAAAGACTATTTTGTGTATCTTAGAGAAGCACTATCACAAATGTAACTTAAATCTAATCATAAGAAAATATCAGACAAATCCAGTTTGAGGCTACTCCATAAAATATTTATCTCATGTTTGTTAAAAATGTCAGTGTCAGCCTGGTGCAAGTAACTCACACCTGTAATTCTAGCTACTAAAGATGCTGAGATCTGAGGATTGTGAGTCAAAACCACCTAAGGCAGACAAGTCCTCAAGACTTGTTTCCAATTAGTCTCCAAAAAGCTAGGAGTAGATACAGCTTCCTGTATGTTTGAGATTATTAAAATTCAATCAATGATAAGTTAAAAAATAAAAATATAGCTGGGTGCCAGGGGCTTATGCTTGTAATCCTAACTACTCCAGAGGCCAAGATCTGAAGATCTTATTCAAAACCAGCACAGGCAAGAAAGTCAACAAGACCTTTACCTCTAATTAACCAAAAAAGCCAGAAGTGGAGCTGTGGCCACTAGCCTTAAGTAAATTTTTTTTTAATCTCAGGAACAGCCCTAAAGCCCTGAGTTCAAGCCCTGGAATTAGCACATAATTAATTAATTAGTTACAAAGATGAGAAAGGAATACATCTAACAAGAGTACATAAATTTGAGAGAGGTAAATTATGAATTGTATTAAAGACATACAGGACTTAGAAATGATGGTATGTCCAGTGCATGGCTAGACAGATTTGATGTCATAAATTTATATACTATAAGAAGAGTGAACTCAAACACAGCATGATCACCTCACTGAATTTAGGAGGGATTGGCAGTCAGTGAACCTAAGACAATTAGAATTTGCCACAGTGTATTGGAAAAGACTGAGCAGTGCAGACAACCTTCAAATAGAGTCCTCTTGAGTCTTTGGCTACAGAGTAAACTATGTATTCAGAAAGTACAGTTCCATGAAACTAGTCAAAAAATATGAGGCAGGTATGTAGTGGTGGCTCACACCTACAATCTTAGCTATTCAGGGGGCTGAGCTCTGAAGACCCCAGTCCAAAACCAGCCTGAACAGAAAAATCCATGAAACTCATACCTCCAAATAATCAGCAAAAAAGCTGGAAGTGTAAGTGTGGCTCAAATGGCAAGGGTCAGGCTTGAGCAGAAAAGCCAAGAGAGTGTGACACTTTGAGTTCAACCCCCAATATCAACAAAAAAAGAGAGGAAGAAAGAGAGAGCAAGAGAAGGAAGAAAGGAAGGAAGAGAGGGAGGGAGGGAAAGAGGGAGGGAGGGATGCAAACAGGCAGGCAAAGATTGAAGATGTACTAGGAAACAAAACTGAACAATCAATCCCTGGGAGCTTACACAGAGCAGAGAAATTTTCAACCTCTGACCAGGTCAAGTGCAAAAAGCTCATTAAATACCAAAGGCATTCAGAAGAAAGCCCAGAAATGCCAAGCTTTAATAGTAGAATTAAACCATCTCTAGCATAGCGTTGTTCTAAACCTGCCTTAACAGAGCTTTTTCAAAGCCTTGAAAGAATCTAACTGATCCAAAAGAAAGTTAACTGCCTGTCAAAACAAAACCCAGTATTCTTTCAAAAGACAACAAAATTCAGACATCAGCAGTGTGGTATTCACATTGTACAGAGTTTAATTTTAAAACCACTGAACATGAAGAGACAGGAAAGTAGGACTAACAGCCAGTAGAAAAACTAGTGAATCAAAACAGACTTAGAAATCACAGGGATGATAGAATGGATAGATCAAGACATTGAAACAAATACTACATCTAAGTTTTAAAGGAAAACATAAACGTAAAAGAATGACAGTAACCAGGGAAATTGATCCACAAATTAAGGGATTAATTAATTAAAATTGTATAAGATGATATATTGGGTCAAAGTGCAGGTGTTAGCACTGGATATGATAGATTTGAAGGCAGATAGAATGAACAGTAATTTTCAAAATTGTAACTGTATTCAAAAAATAAGGAAATAATTTTGTGTCAGATAGCTTGTTTTCTGAGTGTAAGAAGTTTCCCAGAAAAAAATATCAATTTTTTATTTTTGGTCAGTCATGGGGCTTGAACTCTGGGCCTGGGCGCTGTCCCTCAGCTCTTCAGCTCAAGGCTAGCATTCTACCACTTTAGCAACAGTGCCACTTGCGGTTTTCTGGTGGTTCATTGGAGATAAGAATTTCACAGCTTTTCTTGCCCTGGCTGGCTTTGAACCGCGATTCTCAGATCTCAGCCTCTTGAGTAGCTAGGATTACAGGCATGAGCCACTGGCGCATGGCAAAAAAAAAAAAAATCAACTTTTTGTTGGAATGAGAAGAAGTAAAATGATGAAAAGATTTGGAAACAAATTAGGTCAAACAGGGAAAAAATAAATATAAATAGTATTGAAGATATAAATTATGCTATACTGTGCCAATTTTCACTAGGGAAAATAAAGCTAAGATATGCCTTTCTCCATCCTAATTTTGAGGTGAGAAATGGCAACATTAAAGGAGATGATTTTGTCAGAGGGATAAAACCACTTCAGAATTTGAGTCAATGCCTAGACTTACATGTCAATTATCAAGTAGAACTGAAATAAGGTTCAGTTATATAAGAATTAAATGCTATTCATCCAAAAATATATAGGTGTATATGCATATTTTGTGAGGAGATAGAGCCAAATGCAGAAACCTTTAAGGGATTTGGAGGACTCTTCCATTCATTAATACATATGGGCATGTCTAATTTAAGTCACATGTGGGTGTTTTGTAAGGAAGGTGTGAGTAGAAGTCATCACCAGGTCACTAATTCTACTACAAATACTGGTATTAACCTTAGGAAGGCATTTACTTGTTAGGTCATTTGGTCTACCACACTTACGCACCATATCTTTTAGAAACCTTTACCTTTTCCCTTCGGATTTGATTTCTCCTTGACATTTAAAATGCTAGCTAGTTACCTGTTTCATGCCTGTAATCCTACCTACTCAGGAACCTGAAATCTGAGACTAGAGGTTTAAAGTCAGACCAGGCAGGAAAACAGCATTCCTGGGCCCCTTATCTTCAATTAACCAGCAAAAAGTCAAAAGTAAAGGTATGGGAGGCTCCAAGTGGTACAGTGCTAGCCAGCCTTGAGTAAAAAGGCAAAGTAAGAGCCATAGGCCCTAAGTTCAAGCCCAGGTGCCATACACACACACAAAGAAATAAAATTTAAAAATTAAATGTTAACCACACACAAAGAAATACAATTAAAAATTAAATGTTATCATATCAAAAGGAATGTTCATAAAACCTGATAAATTAATTTCTTTTATGGAGCTGATGAATTTTATCATCTTTCTCATGAAGGTAGTTTTAGAGAAAAGAAAAAAAAGGAAGAGATATTCCAAGAAGAATATAATGTAACAAAGAGAATCTAGGAACATATAATTTGTGCTTTTAATTAAGATCAACCTTGCATGCTGCCCCTTGTACATACTTGGGACATATAACTCTGGAACAAGGTGTGGCTATGTGTGCCAGGATAAGTCCAGGCAGAGACTTTTTCTAAACCTCTGTCAAATTTATCACTCAAAATCTTGGTTGTAAGCCAAATTCTCTGAAAAGAAAGATGTCTTTTACCATGTGGTAAACTCAGTCTCAGATTTTCTCAGCAACTGACTATAGAAGACTGAATGAGAAAATATTGTTAAATATCATCTCCAGTGGGTGGTTGGGGGCAGGGTGGGAACAGAAGAGACTACATGTTATTTGCTTGTCTGTATCCAGGTAATAAATCCCTTCTTTTCAACTAGTCTAAGTTTTTTGACAGTTAAAATTAATAAGTTTGACGACAGATGTAAAAAAAAAACAAAGTACATTTTCCATCTTCCTACTTGAAGTTAGAGTCATCCTTTATTTTCATTTTTTTTAAATGTGTACTTTTTTCTTGGTTCAGGTAGCTAGCTATTCAGGATGCTGAGATCTGAGGATTGAGATTCAAAGCCAGCCTGGGCAAGAAAGTCCATAACCAGAGGGGTTTATCTCCAATTTACCAAAAAGCAGAAGTGGAGATGTGGCTCAAGTGGCAGAATGTTAGCTATGAACCAAAACCCTTATGGACAGTACCCAGGACAAGTACAAAAAATTGCTTTATTTATAAGTAAATATATCGTGGTTTTTGTTTTTATCAAGGGTTAGTGCTCTACCACTTGAGCCACATCTTCATTTCCTGCTTTTTGGTGGTTCATTGGAAATAAGTCTCATGGACTTTTCTGCCACAGCTGGCTTCAAACCATGATCCTCAAATGTCAGCCTCCTTAGTAGTTAAGATTACAAGCACAAGCCCTTGACTAGGCCAAGCAAATACTCTGTCTTGTCCAGAGTCCACAGAACAATGAGAGAAAGAAACAAAACCTTGAAATAATCTTGTTGATCAGTGATGCTCAGGATTTTGAAGTTCAATTCTTGTAGGGGCACCATAATAACCTCTTTGTTTCATGCTACACCTATGTCCTTACCACAAGGCCTTCTGGAAACATTAAAGGAGAAGGATATAAGTGTAATTTCGATACTAAGGGTATGCCATATGAAAGGTTTAGTTTTGATGAAGCATTTCAAGTATCTACACCAATTGTATTCTAAGTTACCACTTATTGTGTTAAGTAATGCTTCAAATATCAACACTTTATAAAGATAGTCTCTGAAACTGCATAGTTTCATATAGATCACAGTCTAATGACATAGAAATCTATTGTGGTCGCATTTGTAATTAAATCTACATTTTTATCATCAAAACTGAGTTTAGTGAGTGAGTGATTCAGTGAAAATGCCAAGGTAAGGAAATCCAGAAAATCTCTTCTTAGAAAAAGCAAGGACAGCATAAAATACTGCCAGGGTTAACCTTATGTATATAAAGAAATTGCTTAGTCTGAAGAGCATAAAGGGAAAAAGGGTGAGAATTAACAAAGCCTCAAATAACTGTGGTTCACCATCAAGTATGATATGAGTTCCTAAAAAGAAAATATAGAAAGGATATTTGAAAAAATTAATAATAGCCTTAAACTTCCAAAACTTGACTGTAAAACACATCATGTGACCACTGAATAAGAATTCCACCCAGAATAAGTTTTTAAAAAATGTGTCCCACACATCTTGTATCAAACTTTCACAAATCCAGGGAAGAATGGGTATCTGTATTGACGCCACATATAAAAGTTAATGAGATATATGTGAATTATTGCTCAAAGAGGAATTTGTAGCTTTAAATACCTAAGCTTAAAATGAAGAATCTCAAACTAGTAACTTTATATCTTAAGATAATGGTAAAAGCAAAGCAAACTAAAACTATAGCAAGCAAAAGAAAGGAGCTAAGAAGGTAGCAGTGGCAATTAGTGAAACAGAAAATAGAAAGGTATTGAAGAAAAGACACAGAAACCAAAAGATGGTTCACTACAAAAAATTAGGTATATTAATCAAGAAACAAAGAGAAGACACAAATTACTTGAAATAGGGGACCTTACTACTTATTCTGGAAGAAGAAATTATAAAGGAATGTAGTGAACAATTGTATATCAATAAATAAGTTAACATAGATTAAATGAGTATGGTTCATAGCAAAACATAAAGCACTTGCCTGACTCTGGAAGAGATTGAAAGGGGTCAAAAACTTTCCACAAAGGGAAGTTCAGACCCAGATGGCTTCACTGCTGAATTCTATTATATATGTAATAAATAACAAATACCAATTCTTCAGAAACTTACCTAAAAAACAGGAAAAAGTATCATTATATGACATCAAAATTAGACAATCACAAGCAAAGAAAGTAAAGATCTAATATCCAGACTGCCAAATTATTTCAGTCCAAGCAAAAAAAAAATCTAACTAAAAACCCAAATGGACATTTTTTGAAGAAGATACACAAATGTCCAATAAGCACATGGAAAAAAATGATCCAAGTCATTAGTCATCAAGGTAATACAAACCAAAGCCATTTCATTTCAACATTATACACATTAGGATAGTTAAAAGAAAAAGGAGGGAAGGGGTAATAAGTTAGACAAGAAATGTAACCACTACCTTACTTATGTAACTGTAACCCCTCTGTACATCACCTTGACAATAATTTTTTTTAAAAAAAAAGAAAAATAGAAAATAGCAAGCACTGGTAATGGTATGGGGAAAGTGAGCCATCACACACTGAATTCGAATGTAAAAATGATATAATGACTTTGGGGAAAGTTTAGCAGTTGCTGATCATATCAAGCATTAAGTTATCATGTAATCCAACAATTCTGAGGTTGAGAACCTGGTTCACAAGCAGAATGCCCAGTGGCTCATGTAATCCTAGCTACTCAAGAAGCTGAGGTTGGATAATCTTGTTTTGAAACTAGTCTGGGAAGACAAATACGACTCATACATCCAATTAACCAGCAAAAAATTGCTAGTGGAGGCAAGGTTCAAGTGGTAGAGTGCCTTATGTGAGAGGAAAAGATAAACAAGAGTTAAAATCCAGAATCTGAGATCCCATACTGGCAAAGAAAGGAATGAAGAAAAGAACGAAGGAAGGAAGGAAGGTAGGAGGGAAGGAGCGAGGGAAGGGAGAAGGAAAGTAGGAGAGGAGGGAAGGGCAGGAAGCATACAAAACTTTGTGCCTAGATGTATGTAGCAGCATTGTTCACCAAATCCCACTATGACTAACAAATCAAATATCAACTTTAGAAAGATTAATGAAATGTGGGTTATCTAAAAAAATGAAATAAAGGACTAATTCAAGCCAGAGCATAAGTACACCTCAAAAAACATTCTGCTAGGGCTGGGAAGGTGGCTCAGTGGTAGAGCGCTCGCCTTGCATGCTCAAAGCCCTGGGTTCGATTCCTCAGCACCACATAAGCAAAAAGAAAAAAAGCCGGAAGTGGTGCTATGGCTCAAGTGGTAGAGCGCTAGCCTTGAGCTGAAGAGCTGAGGGACAGCGCCCTCATGACAGTTCAGGCCCCATGACTGAAAAAAAAACAACAAAAAAACAAAAAAAAACATTCTGCTAAATGAAAAGAAAAAAAAGCAGAGCAAAAGACCTGATATTGTATAATTCTGTTACATGAAAGGTTCAGAACAAGAAAACAAATAAAAAGTACATCTTGGTTTCTACAATCTAGGAAAACATGAGGACTGGGGAATGACTAATGATGGGTAGTGAATTTCTTTACAGGCAGATAAAATTGTAAAATCAGATCATGTTGATAGTTGCACAACTCTTACTACAATAAAAGCCACTTCAAATAAAATAATTGAATTTTCTGACATGCCACAATATTAGGAATGATTTAGCTTTTTTCTGGGTGTTATCTGTGAAGTTTTTGAAGTGTCATACTTTTTCTCTCTCTCGGAATTAGAGTCATCTTTTATAAATTCCTAGCTGGGTGTGGTTACTCACACCTGTAATCCTCGCTACTCAGAAAGCTGAACTCTAGAGGTATGGTTCAAGTAATAGAGTGCCCACCTGGAAATTGCAATTCTTTGAGTTCAAATCCCAATACCATATAAAATATTTTTTAATCCCCAGTTAATATCTTTAATCCTGAGCTGGCAACTTTCTTCAGTCTTGGGATCTCTGGTTTGATTTTCAATACTTGAAAAGTCAACCTAAATGCTAACTAGGTAAAGGCATCCAAGAAAAGTTCTACAGAAGTAAAATATTTTTTTAACTATCTCAAACCCAAACTGAAGTTAAAAGGGGTATATTTGGCATAAAAAGCCACTTTTGACTTATACAATAATCAGACTTCCTGAAACTGCCTCCCTCCCAGAAATTGTAAAACATAAAATAAAATAACAACAAACTTCTGTCTCCATCCAAATCTCCTCAAAAGCAAAGAAGGAAGGAAGAAAAGGACATGAGGTGACCACAGTGTGTGAGAACTAACCCTTGTGGCCAGTGGTGGCTGCTTCAGCAGAAATAACTAAGACCCCCTACAGTGAAGCCGGCACCAGACTGAACAAGCCAGTTTGTGCCACAGAGTCCCACATACAAGGGTAGAGTCCGAATGGGACTGCTGTGAGCACTCAAATAAAGGTCCACACACAAACTCTGGGATTTCCAGATTTCCAACCCCAGCAGCAAGAGTCTCAGACCTTTCCATCTTGAGCAGTGGCAAGTCACACATAAACAGGCTCTAAAGAGATTAAATTGAGAAAGATGTCTTAATACTCCAAGTATTTGTATGAAGGGATTTGTATTAACAAATATCCACTTGTTAATATCACAAGTTAAAAACACATTTAAATCATCCAACCTACACATCTTAGCATTGCTCAAACTGCCTTAAATATTGGAGTATGGTTGGAGGGAAAAAAATCACCTGACACAGACACTATTTATAATAGTAATGTGTTCAATAGTTGAATAGTTCATAATGTTTATTGAATATAACACTGAACATGAAAATCAGAATGATTGGATGGATATTCTTTTATATACTCATAATGCCAAGATATTGTTAAGTAAACCATCGTAAGTCAGGGGACATCTGTACAGTTTCTCTTATAAATGAAAGCAGGTCCAAATGAATATAGACATACAGCCTTTGGATTCTAGACCATGAAATAGTGACTTGATTGACACCATCGACTTAGATCTGCACTCACATGCATCACAGCATGAACGAAGCAAGAGAATGAATGCTTTGTGATGGAGCTCATTTCAGAAAGGCTTTTGCTTGAAACTTTTGAACTCATCATTAGTCTGCATTTTATTTAAAGGCTGTTTAATAACTTATTAGTCAAACAAATCTCTAGCCTTTTATGACCTTGATGTGTCAAAAAAGGAACAATCAATCAAGTGAAATTAATTATAGAGATCCTTGAATAAGATACCTAATAAAATTGACGTGGGATTTATTGAAAGGCTACAGAATTTATTCATTGCACTTTGAAACAAAGATTCAAATATTTCCTTAATATTAACTGTGTCTTAGCAAAAGGGAATACAACTCTAAAGTATATCTGAGTCAAATGGTTAAATTATCCTGAATCTATTAGATCAGTCATTTTTTTTTCACAAATGCCATGTTACTCACCAGCCTACTTGTGTATTCAGGTTAACTAATCTATTGGAATTAGCTGAAAATCCCATATATGATTACAAGAAATTGTGTGTGTGTGTGTGTGTGTGTGTGTGTGTGGGTGTGTGTGTATAAATGTACCTAAATCAGCTAGGAAGGTGGCTCAGTGGTAGAATGCTTGCCTTGCATGCATGAGGCCTGGGTTCGATTCCTCAGCACCACACAAGCAGAAAAAGCCAGAAGTGGTGCTGTGGCTCAAGTGGTAGAGCGCTAGATTTGAGCTGAAGGGCTGAGGGACAGTGCCCCAAGCCCAGAGTTCAGGCCCCAAAACGGACAAAGAAAACCAAACTGATGAAAATAATTTTAAAAAATTTACCTAGATCTCACATTGCTAGATATGGTAAAGACAGAGAAAGTCATAGGGTATGGGAGAAGAATGATTTTGTAAGTATTATTTTGGTTTGTGGAATCTGTGTTAATTATATGTGTGAAGTGTTTTTCTCCCTCCTTTTCAGTCATGTCACCCAATATAGTCTTCTACAAATAATATTGGCAGCCCTATGCCAATGTATTTGGTGTATATCAGACAAAACTTAGCTTCTGCTTTGAAAGCAGCCATACCAAAAGGCCAGCCTCACCTTGTAAGAGTTAACTTTGGGTTAACTTTGGAAAATCAATTAACAGAAAGTTTGAAGGACACTGTATTTGCTACAGAGCAGAGAAACAAGAAGCAGCAGGGAAATTTGCAAGTCTTGCCAGTCATGAGTTCTGCCATTCTGAGATGCAGAAATAAAAAAAAAATTAAAAGGCTAGTCCTGGCCCCTGGGATTTTCTTTTCTCTGGGTCCAACTCTTTGGACTGTAGTCAATTCCAGCAGCTGGCATCCCAGACAAGCCTTAGTAGGTCAGGTTAGAATCCTGGCCATTTCCACTTAGCCCTTCATCTGTACCCACCACACACACAGGGGCCATTTGAATGAGACCTTAAGAACCAGAGCTCTGCCTATTCTTCATTTTGGGCAAGATTCTTCTTTGTTCCTCAAAAGACAATGGCTGGGTTCCTTTTCCTCTCGGCTGAACTCTTGGCAACCTACAAAAAGCAGGGCATCTGCTCTGGTCTCCATTTCCCACTGAACCCATTCTGCTCTTGTGCATACATCAGCTCTGGAATTAGAGTTGAAATGGATTTGTGGCTTTCAAATGAATATGATGAGCTTCATAGCTACTCTGTGTATCCCTCATCAGCTGAGTCAGTGTGGGAAGTAGAGTTATGGCTTTGAGACAGAAATAAAAAGACTTAGCAGGACCAGAAGAAGATACAGCACTTGTGAATCAAACCTTCTAAGTCACTCCTGAACAATATTCTCCATCCATATGAGGTGATGTGAGTGTTTGGTTATGGAAGAATTATTTGATGTGCTTCTAATAAATATAAATATTGTGCAAGATGGGAGTAATATAAATTCAAGACATATCAAATTTGAATACTTTTTCAAACTAGTAAAGAAAAAAGTAGAGTTAAACATGATATTCACTAGATCTTTCAAACACTATGCATTGCATATCTATGAAACAACATCTTTATGACAGATCTTCTTATCATAGACTATTTTCTCCTACACACACATCCTATTCCTTGCAAATCCTATCAGTTCTGCCTTAGTATATATCAGAATCTACTTCTTATCCTGATTGCCACAACCATGCTTTGAGCTAATACCCAAACCAAATGATTCGCAGAATTCTCTGGCTGATCACATAAATTCTACATTTAACCTTTATTCTACTTCTCTATATAACATCCCAGAATGGTTCTGTTAAAATATAAGTCAAAAATGAGATGTCTTTGCTCAAAGTGTTGCAATAGCTCCCCCACACTTGAGAAGTAAAACCCAAATATACTAATAGCCCACAGGGCTGCATTTACCCCTCTGAGTTCATTGATTTCACAATGAAAATCTATCCATTAAGGAAAACTATTCGTTAGGACACCATTAATATAATTAAAATAAAACCACAGTAAGTGAAATGTTTGTATTACATATACTCAGCAAAAGACTTGCATCTTCTGTATGTATATAAAGAACTATAAACAAAAAATCACATTGTATATAATTGGGTTAAAATTTGTTCATGATTAATTTCACAAGTATTAATTTGATCTCTTTTCTCCTCCAAGGCTTCTTACACTGACTCCTCTAGAGTTACTTAAACTTTTGCTGGGACTCACTTAGACATTGTTACTTAAATTCTCTTTAGTATTTCCCATAAATATTCTTGGAGGGGGAGGGGAGATGATTAATCAGCAATCAGATAGAAACTTGGTCTTCTTTGGATTAAGGACAGGGTGAGGGATGGAGGAGACTATCACTGTGCGGGGACTTTGTATTCTCTAGATCTCAAGAATCCTTAGATAATCAAATAGAAACTATGCTTAGAGGTCCAATTCCTTTAAATGTGATGATGTCAGGGAAATCATCCCCCTTAATGATGTTCATACTGACAAAGCAGTATACTGGTTGGTGTCTTCTTGAATATTCCATAAATAGGAACCTCCCTTGACAGATTCTTCTATGAGACAAGCAATTACTGTCCACCAAAACCCAACGACCTCTGCTTTCATTCCCAACCCACTGGAGTTCTTGACCTCAGGCTTGTCCCCCGCATTCTCTGGGTATGTTGGTTGCTCAGGTGTAAGTAAGTGTAGATGATGAAGATGGATTTCTCCATGCCCAGAAACATTACCCACTAGCTACAGTCACATATGGGAGATCATTCTCACAATTTCTCCATGGGTGTCTTCTCTGTCCTCGGACTTCAATGCTGATGTCTGTTTGTAGATGACATGTCCTGGTCTAATATTGTTTATAGGATTGAATCTTTACCCTGCAACACCTTAGAGTCCTATCTCAACCATGATGGTACTAAAGCCAAAGTCTTACTGCAATGAACAGACTCCCTGCTCCTTTTGCTAAAACATGAATATTTAATACAAGTCAGTCTTTAAGGACTTGAATAGCTGCACCCTTCTCTTGGAGTACAGAGTATTCACTGGTTCACTCTCTAGTGTTAGAACTCACACTTGCATTACCTTACTTCTCTGCCCCTATTGTTCTTCAGATGCTACTGAGCAGCACCAAAGTATGTTCCAGCACTGATCTCTTTTTGCTCAACTAGAATGAGAAACTAAAGTGATTGCCTTTACTAACTCCTAAAAATTGCCATTTCAATTGTTTTACCTTGTTAATTATGGATACGGTCTCAATATGAAGGTAAAGCTAGCTTTGAATGTATAGTGTTCCTGCTTGAGCCTCCTAAGTATTGGAATAACATTTGTAGCATACTTCACCTGGTCCAACTAAGTATACAATTCAGTGTACAACAATTTTCACTATCTTGTTTCAATTAATTACATCAAGAAGAAACTCTGCCCCATTAATCTATTATTGATTTTATACTGTGAAAGATTTGTTTTTCTGCATTGTTAACTCAAGATAGCTCCAGCAACCAGCTGGTACACTTTTCCTACAAACGTGTGTGGTATGTGTGTGTGTGTGTGTGTGTGTGTGTGTGTGTTTGAGATAGTGTCTCTAAAACTTTGTGCCTGAGCTAACCTTGAATAGTTCTCCCAATCTCCACCTCTCAAGTGTTGGAATGACAGGTCATGACAACCAGCATCTTATATTTAAATTTAATTATAGGTTTCTCCTCTTGAAAACAGAGGACTGACAATTTATTCTAAATATGGTCAGATGACCTTAATACAGAGCTAAATTCATTGGCCCTTGAAAGTATTAGGTATGGGCTAGAATCATGGTCTTCACTACTGCCTCTATTTCATGACTAGATTCCATGGCACATGGAATTTCTAAATTTCACCTATTGGGACAAATGCAAAGCAAGATACAAAGATGTGTCTCCCCCTCCAAAAAAAATCACACACACACACACACACACACACACACAGGGTTATGTATGAATCTTAAATGTCCCCCAGATGCTGTATGCTACAGGAGCTTTAGAAGATAGAACCTAGCAAAAGGAAGCTAGGTCACTGGGTGTGTGCCTAGTGACCACTTCCCAGACAGAACAAGAGCATCTCTTCCACAAACTACCAAGGGCAATAAGGTCAAGTGACTATGAACTAACCTGTGAAACTATTAGCCCAAACAAAACCTTCCCCCTATAAGTTGACTATCTCATGTATTTCATTACAGCAACAGAAAGCTTTCTAATGCATTCCTTTTTAGTAACATCTTCACTACCTGTGGCCATGTGAGCTACATCTAGAGACAAAAGTGGAATAAACACACAAGGATCACTCTCATAAATAAAGAATACGGACTTTAGTTCATAGCCTGGGCATGCTGGAACACCTGTTTTTTTTTTTACTTTGGGAAGTTATATTTGTTCGCATTGTTTATACATCGTGCTTAAGTAGGATGGTGAACTCTGGAATTAAGTGAACCTTGGTTGAAATTAAAGCCAAAGAACTTAACTGTCAGAATTTATGATGACTTGTACTTACTAAGGCAGTTAGAAAGCTTCTTTCAGTTGCTCCCTTGTATAAAGCAAATAAACATAGGGATGTTAAGGGCATAAAATAAAGTCAAATGTACATTGTTCAGCTCAGTATCTGTCACCTACTTAGAATCATTTTTATATTAAAGTTATAAATGAAACAGATCAGTACATAAGTATCAATGACTAAGGTGTTTACATGTACTTGAGATACTGAAGTGTGACTGGAAGAGATAGTATACAGTTTTTAGTTTAATTCACACTGTCAAGTTTACAGTTTACCAGACCTACTTTTTTAAATGGAACTTGGATGCCAGGCTTGGGAATGGAATGAATAAAACACTCTACCGTCTTTCCCTTCCAATGATAAGATGCCAAGTTCCACCTATGCACCTGGATTTCCAAGTGGCATTCAAACATTGCCACAATAGAAAGTACTTTCATTGTTACATTCAATAGCTAAAGTGGAAATTTCAGAGAAAAATTCAAGTTTGTAAGACGTTTATACTTTGTGTTGCTTGGGATTATTCTAATTCTAGCACCTCATATTTCCAAGTGTTGCAACAGCCCAGAGAATTGCACACCTGAGCATGTCCTTGGAATGTACAAACAAACAGACGCCAACTATTCCAACTATGCCTCCATAGTTCACGCATGTATTGTAACAAACAAGGTCCCAAACAACCTCTGATCTCACGGTTTAAGTATGTCAGCTCTCAGGTCTGGATCCTCCATTCCAGGTCATAAGGTGAATATTTAAATAAGGATTATTCAGGCTGAAAGCTAAAGAGCAAAATAAGTGATCTAGGAGAACCTATAGTATCATGCATTGGATTTCTTTTAGAGGATATGGGTAGAGCAGTAATTGAGTTTGCTCAATGATTTCCAGAAGTCTAAATCCATCCACAAACATACAACTGTAGATCTCTGTGACCCCCATAGCAAAGGAACCTGACTGCAAATGGAAGAGAAGAGAACATAGCAATTTTTGTTACCTGGTGAGCATTGACAGCCCCTCAAAGCTAGGTTCATTTAAACTCTCTTAAAGCATTAATACATGACTCTAAACACAAGAAGAATCTAATAGAATCTTATACCGGAAAAGAACTGGAAACCACAAGAACAGCAACACCAAAACATAATTCTATAGGAACTGGAGTGTAAAGTAAGACCTATTGTACATGGAAGACCACCCCTAAAACCTGACCACACCTGTAAGTAGAGAGAGGAGGCCAGCCCTGGGCTTCTACAAACACAGCCCAGTCCGATTCTTTGGACATATGGCTGGATCTCCATTGTGCAGGGGAAGTTACTAATGCATCCCATGGGTACATACAGACTCTGAAGAGCTGAACCTCCAGGTGGCACTTTGGAGACGAGTTTGAGACAGAAACTGGCATTTGCAATGTCTTTTAATACCACCAATACCCATCATAAGGAATTTAAATATTTACGTTGCAATGCAACATTTAATATCATTAAAATTAAATTGTTAATTTGAATCAATGTCAATACCTCAAAATGTCAAACTATTTCCAATTACTCTGTTTCAGATAAAAAGAATGTAACTGAAAGGATGGGTGGGGTTAGGAGAGAAAATGATGGCAGTGGTGACATTGATCAAGATCCATGGTACTTATAAATTGACAGGTTGAATTGAAGCCCCTTTGTACTCATTTAAAGATAGAAAAAAGAAAAGAAAAGAGAAGAAGGAGAAAAAAAGACAAGAGAAAACAAAAGGCAGGAAGAAAAAAGAGCTTCTATAAGATAGTAATTTTGACATGGAAATAGGAATAAAATTTGTTTTTGTGTCTCTCCTAATGACATCAGTTTTATGTTGCATAAACTCTGTTAAATTCTTCATTCTAGAATTTCAGATATTTTTTGTTGTACAATGTTGAGATTGAGGCCAGTATTTTACTATTATATACAAAATTATAATAATCAATATTTTTACCTTTAGATACAATCCGTAGTTTGAAATTCCAGAAGTAGAATTCTGATCAAAGGTGCTTTAGCTTGTCGGGATGTGAGCCTGATATTTTTCTTGTAATAGATACTGCTAAACTCACTTCAAGAGCACTGCATTATATTTGTGCTATGAATGCAATGAGTGAGGGCACCATCTTCATTATAATACATCAAGTAATTTGCACCCTGTTAAGCATAATAGATATTATATTGTTTTTAATGTAATTTTATTCATAATAAATAGTGTTGGTCATTGCTTTTTGTTTGTATATTAAATGTCCTATTAGATAAAATGTCTCTCCTTGTACTTTATATTTTACTTTATATATCTTATTTGAATAGCCAATACATTTCCCATATAAACTGAAACTATTTTCCAAGTTATTTTTACTTGAAATCTGTATATCTGTGTATATATCTTGAACTCTGGGCCTAGGCACTGTCCCTCAGCTCTTCATCTCAAGGCTAGCACTCTACCACTAGAGCCACAGCACCACTTCCGGTTTTCTGGTGGTTTATTGGAGATAAGAGTCTCACATACTTTCCTGCCCCAGCTGGCTTTGAACTGTGATCCTCAGATCTCAGTCTCCTGAGTAGCTAGGATTACAGGAGTGAACCACCAACACCCAGCCAGTATTTTTCCTGTATGATTAATGATTTTGTTACAACCTTGTGAGTGGAGCCATTTACAGTTCTCTGAACCATCCCCATCCTTGCTCCCCCTCCTGAACAGCCTTAAACTTAGTGGCATCATGATTTCACTTGTATGGGAACCTAAAAAAGCTGAATTCCTGCAGGGCTCAGTGGCTCACACCTGTAATCCTAGCTACTCAGGAGACTGACATCTGAGGATCTCAATTTGAAGCAAGCCTGGGCATTACACTCTGTGAGGCTCTTATTTCCATTTAACTACCAAAAAAAAGCTGGAAGTAGAGCTATAGGTCAAATGGTAGAGTGCCAGCCTTGAGCAATAAAGTTCAGGAAAAGACAGCACCCAGGCCCTGAGTTCAAGCCCTAAGTCCAGCACATGAATGCACACACATACACACACACACACACACACACACAATTTGAACTGCTAAAAGTAAAGAATACTATCAGGTGGAAGGATTGTGGACATGTTAGATAATATAAATTTTGTATTAGAAATATGTTCAAGAGATTATTGCACAACCTGGTGAACATGGTTCATTTATAAGGTACTGAGACCCTGAAAATCACTATAAATTTCAAATGTTGCTATCCCCTCCCTAAAAAGTAACTGTGTATATGATGAGCCATAGGTTATTCAGCTTGATTTGGTGCTATAGGTTGGGCAAGTCAAAAATTTGATCCCCAGGGGATGCCACAGAAAGATGATGGAACTTTTGTAGGTGGGAATTCCTTATCTCTGCTGGTGAACATCTTGAGAGACTCATGGAGTCCTAGATGTTTTCTGCCTTTACTTCTTAGCACCATGAACTCCTACCATGTGCTCCTACGAATCCCCAAAACAAGGCCAACCACCATAGACCAAAACATGCAAATCCATGAACCAACCTAAACCTTTCCTAGCTTTTAAGTTGTCATCTGAAATTTTATGCTACAGTAATATAAAACAGCTAACAGATTTGTCTATCCCATATTGGATACATATTATTTTCAGAGTTAAGGACCAAACTCAGGGCCTTGCACTTGCCAGGCAAGTGCTCTTCCTTTGAGCTAAATCCCCAACTCCTTTGCACATATTTTAAAGCATCAATAATGATACATATTATAAATATTATAAAATATACTTACTAAAAATGTATAATAATATAAATATAGGGCTGGGAAGGTGGCTCAGTGGTAGAGCGCTTGCCTTGCATGCCTGAGGCCCTGGGTTTGATTCCCAGCACCACATAAGCAAAAAGAAAAAAGCCAGAAGTGGCGCTGTGGCTCAAATGGTAGAGCGCTAGCCTTGAGCTGAAGAGCTGAGGGACAGCGCCCAGGCCCAAAGTTCAGGCCCCACGACTGGACCCAAAAAAATGTATATATAGTATGTAATATAAAGTTTTATAATATAGTATGTAATTGTTATATATAATATATGATAATAACATCAATAGCAATGACATATGTAATATAATGATAAATATAATGATTATTAATACAAATTAAAAAAATTTTAAACCTTTGCAGAAAACAAAACCAAAAACCATGACAAAAAATTATGATACAGATCATTCGTGGGATATCAACAAAATAAAATGGAGGCAATACCAAATGGAGGCGTGCGTACTGAGAAAGTATGGTCTCAGAAGGAGGTTGGTGGGAAATAGAGATCCTGGGAGGACCTACGGAGTTATGCACTGGGCAGGGTAGCCTGGAAGCACAAGGCTAATGTCAAAAGATGAGAAAGAGAAGGCTGCAGAAACAAGCCCAGCCAGCAGATTAGCTGAGGCCTGGCCTCTCCCCATCACACCCTGGCATCTAGGAGAGTTTTTGCTTTGTTTTGTTTGTTCAGTTTCTCTCCTTCCTTCCAATGGCTGAGTAGGGAAGGGTGTAGAAATTTAGGTTTGAGTAAGACATTGCAAATGTTGAACAGCTCTTTATCTTGACATTTTTTTGCTGGACTTTTTTTTTCATATCTTTCAGAGTTTCTTCCCCATCACAACTGGTATGTCATTGACAATTGGGTAAATACAAAGTTCATGTACATTTCTCCTCGAAGCCAGTCTCCAACAGAGTCCTTTTCATGACATGCTTAATGTGACAGTATGGGATCCATAAGAATCAGACAAACTACAAAGATAAAAAGTAAAGCTCCACAAGGGAGAAGAGATTGAAGATACTGAAATTGAAAATGCATGTGAAAGAATTTTTAAAAATTGCTATGTAAAAAAAAAGCAACCAGAAAGCACTTAAGATATCTTGCAACAGAGTTGTATTTTTATGCAATAAATGGATGTATCTTGCAAATAAAAAAAAACTTCAAAAGAACTAAACTATATTAAAAAGAGCAAAGGCCTTTCCATGTATATTTACTGTGAGTCATATGAGAAACTTGAAAATATGTTTGATGTGGATTCTTCATAGCCCTCAAAGAAAAGTCACAGCTATAGAATATGCACACGCTACTGAAGAAACATGCAGCACTGTTAGTACAGAGAACTCAATGTACTGGTCCCACTGTCAAATAACAGGCAGAGGGAAGAGACTACCTAGCTCATCTCTTGGCTCTGAAAAGGCTTTGTTCTTTTTCTTTTTTAAGACATAGTTACTGTTGATTCAGAAATGAAAACTGCTGGGCAGCAGTGGCTCAGGCCTTCAATCTTAGATTCTCAGGAAGCTGAGATCTAAGGATTGACGCTCAAAGTCAGCCTTGGAGGAAAAGTCAGCAAGAAGTAGGTTCTCTCCCAGTGCCCTTGCATCATGTTATCATTTTGCTTGTTCTTAATGTGCTTGTTTGTTTTGGTTTTGATTCTGTTTCATTGAGATATTATATATGAGTAGACACAAGTAAAATGCTGTAGGATTAACACAACTGGGGAAATTGGTTATCAATTTGGGGAAAAAAATCTTTCCTTTATTTAAGAAAATGAAAATTGCATATTAACATACCAAAAATTTTTCTATATAAGCATTACAAAGAAATCAAAAAGAAAAGCCAAAAACTATGTGGAGACATTCTGAAAATACAATCCATGGAGGATTAGCATATTGAATGTTTCTCTTATTGCTATATAAAACTTTATATATCAATGCTAGGCGCCAGTGGCTCACACCTGTAATCCTAGTAGTCAGGAGGCTGAGATCTGAGGATTGCGGTTCAAAGCCAGCCTGAGCAGGAAAGTCCACGAGACTCTTATCTCCAATAAACCACTAGAAAACCAGAAGTGGCACTGTAGCTCAAGTGGTAGAGTGCTAGCCTTGAGCTGAAGAGCTGAGGGACAGCACCCAGGCCCAGAGTTCAAGCCCCATGACTGACAAAAAAAAAAAACTTTATCAGAGGGATAAAAAGGAAAATGAATAAAAGACATAAATTTGACTACTAGGGACATTTTATTGTCAAACTAAGCACACAGTAAGAATTTGTTCTCAAAATAGGATAACAATGATGCCATATAGCACCTACTCGAAGTAGGTAAAAATTGTAAAGCGTAATATATATCTTCTGTTGGACAGAATGTCAAGCAGCAAGTGGTAAAATTTTTGTAATAGATGTGAAAATTGGTGTATGCATTTTGGAAGAAAATATTGGTATTATTTAATAAACTTGAACATTCACATACCCTATAATTTGACCATTCAATCTTTTTAATTTCTCAGGAGACATACAAGCTAGTTGGTATAGTACAGTAAACTCTTTAGACAGAAAAATGATTAAATGTGCATCTGTATATATGCTTAATGCAATACTATGCATCAATGAAAATGAATGTACAAGGTATATAAATACCTCATATAGGTGCACTAATGAATCTTAGAAATACACGATTGAAGATAAAAAACCAATTTTCAAAAATAATTCAAACAACACATAACATTTACATGAAGCATATATATACATAGAGATATATCCATCTATATGTATCTTATACATACATATATTTGTACTATGTATATTACAAATATATATGCAACACATAAGACTTTGTATAGCAACAGTCTTCCTATACAACAATGGTCCCATATAAGTTAAGAATCGAACTGAAACAGTCCTATCACTTAGAGACATCATAGCCAGTGTAATATCATAACTTGATATATGGCTCATGTATTTGTGGTGATAGAATAAACAAATCTACTGTATTCTAGTCATAGAAAAGCATATCCATTACAATAATGTACAGCATCTAATATTAGGCACTGAATAGCATACTGTGCTATTCTTTCATATTTCTACTTATTTAAAAAATGTATTGTAATCTGAGTGCCAATGAGTCACACCTATAACCCTAGGTACTCAGGAGGCTGAGTTCTAGAATCACAGTTCAATGTCAGCAGAACAAGACAGTCTATAAGATTTCTTATCTCCAGTAAACTATCCTAAAAGCTGGAAGTCACACTGTGGCTCAAGTGGTAGAACACTGACCATGAGCAAAAGACACTCATAGTCAGCACCCAGGCCCTGAGTTCAAGCCTGAGGATCAGCACACACACACACACACACACACACACACAATTTTATTGTTGCAGTAAACTAGCAAGAACCACTTACATTTGTTACTTACTTTGTCTCTGATTACATTGAAAGATCAAGTCCAGTGATTGACCAGTATTATCTGGATTTATCTAAGTATTCACACAATAACAGAATCACCTAACACATCCCACAGAATAGATCCCTGACATTAAGCATGCATAAACTATATATTCATTAGTACAGATAGGTAAATATCTCCACATGAGATATACACACATGGAAGATGTATATGTGCATATATATTTCCCTAGAGTACCTACAGCATATCAATATGCCCAATATAACACACATAAATATATAGAAATAAAGATAGGGGGGCTGGGAAGGTGGCTCAGTGGTAGAGCGCTTGTCTTGCATGCATGAGGGCCCTGGGTTCGATTCCCCAGCACCACATAAGCAAAAAGAAAAAAAAATAAAGATAAGCAAAAATATGTAGCTACATTATAAATTTCTATAAAATCACTAAACAAAACAATATATACATTTGTAATGCACAAAAACAGCAACATAAAATAATGCAAGATAATCTTTTTTAAAATTTATTTTATTTGTGAACATACTGTACAGAGGGTTACAATTACATGGGCAGGATAATGCGTACATTTCTTACCAAGCATTGCAGCCTCCTCCTTTGTTTACCCTTCACATCCCTTCCCAGCCTCCCCCTTACCCCCCCAGTCCCAATCCTTCTCCCCTTCCCCCGCCCCCCCCCACTGACATTGTAAAGCTCCTTATGGACATGACAACTTGTACTTCTCATTGTTGCAACAGGTCCACCTGTATCCTTAAACGACTTGTTTTTCCCCATCTCCTCCACAAGTTATACTGACATCAAATATAGTGAAAGCAGGGGTTATACTGTGGGGGAGGGACATACAAAGCAACAAAGAAATAATCTTATAAATGCGTTAGAAACACATGCATGAAAGAAAAAAACATTAAAATACATATCTAAGGGTTCATTTTCCTAACATCACATTATCTGACCTTTTCTACTTGACTCAGACATATACTAGATATTGCAAATAAGGGAAACCATGGGGGCCTATGTTTCTTTGGGCCTGGCTTACTTCGCTTAATATAATTTTTTCCAAGTCTTTCCATTTCCTAACAAATGGGGCAATGTCATTCTTTCTGATGGAGGCATAGAATTCCATTGTGTATATATACCACTGCAAGATAATCTTTACCTGAGGGTATTAACAAGAAATCTCAGAACAGTTATATAAGTATTCAGAAAGTATGCCAAGTTTCCATTTCTAAAGTCAATGACAAAAGGTACACTGATGTTTATTTCATAAGTATGCTTTTTTCCTGATACTAATTTACATATCATTTCATTACATTATATCTTAAAAGATTATAAGTATAAATTTAAATACAAGATAAAATAATATAATACCAATAGTAAGAGTTTCCTGGGAGAACTTCAGGAAAAAAAATAAAAATTATGATGTGAAAAATATGTTATTATCACAGCAAAATTATAATACAAATTCTATATACTACATAAAACCACAAGGAATTGGGCTTAGGATATGGCTATGTCATAAAGACTTGAGTTTCATTCCCAACTCTGACAAAAAGAAAGAAAGAAAAGAAAAGGGAAGAAAAAAGGCCAACATTGGAAGATATACCACATATATGAAAAGCAGTCAAATAAATTATAAAATTAAAATTGTGAGAAGCTTAATTATTCATGTTCCTCAAATCATCAGAATTTGCAATCTGAGTTGGTAAATCTTCAATAGCTATTTAATAAGTTTAAAAAGTAATATCCAGAAAAAAATAAAATGGCAAGAGTTAGTAGGTAGACAGATGAATTGAACAGTCATCAGAAGAAGAAATATAAATTTAAGTACCTATAGAATTATTTTTTTTGGTCGGTCGTGGGGCTTGAACTCTGGTCTTCGGCCCTGTCCCTGTGCTCTTCAGCTCAAGGCAAGAGCTCTGCCACTTGTGCCACAGTGCCTCTTCTGGTTTTCTAGTGGTTTGTTGGAGATAAGAGTCTCACGAACTTTCCTGACCAGGCTGGCTTTGAACCGTGATCCTCAGATCTCAGCCTCCTGAGTAGCTAGGATTACAGGCGTGGGCCACCAGCACCCAGCACTATAGAAATTTTTAACATCATTAGCATAAAGGAAATGAGAATCAAAATTAAACTAAGATTCCATCTTACTCCATTTAGATTAGCAACCAAAAAGTGTAGATTGTCTCATAACTATTGGAAAACAATGTTTACCATCTTTACAGAGATCATATCCTATATAAAGAACTAGCAAAATTTTACTTTTCCTTTTGAATTTTTATATCTCTTTTCAATGGAGAGTTTCAAAGTTTTGTTGTTGTTGTTAGTTGGTCACTGGGCTTGAACTCTGGGCCTAAGCTCTTCAGCTCAAGGCTAGCACTCTACCAATTGAGCCACAGCACCACTTCTGGTTTTTTAATGGTTTATTGGAGATAAGAGTCTCACGGACTTTCCTGCCCAGGCTGTCTTTGAACTGTGATCCTCAGATCTCAGTCTCCTGAATAGCTAGAATTATAGGCATGAACCACCAGTGCCCAGCTGAGATTTCCAGATTTAACAGAATGTTAGGTACAATGGAAGCTAGAATCCCACTCTACTGGAATCTCAGTCAGCTATGGGCAGAATACTAAGGAACTTTCAGGTGGATTTATACTTTCTACAGAGGGAACTAATATCACAGTTGAGATCTATGTTTAAAAAAAATAGAACCGAATATCAGTGGCTTATACCTGCAATTCTAGCTACTCAGGAGGCTGAGATCTGAGGATCACAGTTTGAAGCTAGTCCAGATAGGAAAGTTCACTCTGATCTCCAATTAACCACCAAAAAGCTACAAGTGGAGCTGTACCTCAAGAGGTAGAGTGCTAGCCTTGAACACAAAAAGCACAGGGACCTAAGCCCTGAGTTTAAGGTCTCAAACAGACCAACAGACAGATACACACACACACACACACACACACACACACACACACACACACTGAAGACCTAGTGATCTGGCAGATCACTATGCAATAGGCCTTTTTTAACTGAAGGTATGATTCTGTCTAAGCATCAGGGACCAATCTCTGGAAGGATTCTAAGAGGCAATTATAAAATATCAATACTTCAATACCTTCCAAAAGGAAAAATGGGAAAAATGTGGTTGTGTCCTCCATTTGATAACCTCTGGTGCTCTTAAGACAGGCTGCTTGATGACATCCGATGATTTCAAGAGGTATTACCTAAGTCTCTCCATGAAGCTACTCATCATGGAAGAGACAACTTGGTTAGTGCCTTAAATCAGCACTCATGTTGATTTACTCCCTAATGGGCAAACTTCAAAAACACAGCTGAGGTCATTTTCAGGTCACTGGTCCTCTGTCAACATCATCTTGGAAAAATTGAACATGGGCGTGGCGAGAGTCCTTGGAATACCTTCAGATGGATTTTATTCAGTTGCCACTCTCCATGGGATGTGAATATGTTTTTTGGTATTGAATGTTTATTTTCAGGGTGGATTGAGACATTTCTCTGCTGAAAAGTTACAGCCCATCAAATCTCTATAAAGCTATTCATTTTGGTATTCCCAACCAGGAGCCTTTTGACTTTTAGAGCAATGACTGAGAAACATGCTCTACGGAAGCCACTATTCGAGAGTCTCTAAAGTGCTACTGTTACTTAAATAAAGAAAGAAATGTGACCGGCCTTATACCTACATTCTTTTTACAAAACTTTAAAAGACCAAGAGCAAACATAAATTAAAATAATCAAAACTTTAAGAAAACATAGATTTTTCTGATCAACGCTAACACCATTTTCAATTATGACCATCAGTCCACTCTGTTGAGGACACTTTTGACTATCTAGAAGGCATTCATTCTCACACTCAGCATTGGACCCTCTTGCATGAAAACATGGCAAGGTATCACAAAGGACTCAAGCACTATCCTAGGCCCTGTCATCAACCAATATTTCCATAACAACTCCCTTCTTAATGGCCTTCAACTGTTCAATCTCACCTATGAGAAAAAGACTGTTGTTAATCTTGTTGAAAGGGACTCTATCAACAAATACAGCAGAGAAGCTGTCAGGAGTCAATTCTTAAGTTCAAATAAGAAAGAAATTCAGATGCACACTTAAGTAGCATAGTCCTTTCAATAGGAGACCCTAACTCAAGACTGCCAGAAATCCAGCAGAAGCAGTCTTTCTGTAATAGCAAGCAGCCAACCACTTTCAGAACAAGTAGACTATGAAGGATAGTGAAATGCTAATGTTTAAGACATTGAACCAAGAGCCCTGACTAATTGTCTTTTATAACCTGCCTACTTTTTCTTTCTGCCTTTTATAAACCTTCTATTGCCATTCACCAATAATGACTCATTTACTCTTTTCTTCCCTTATTATTGTGTCATAATCTTCTTATCATATTTCATTTCTTATGTTATTCCCAGGATTTACCACACTGTGCTCAATCTTAGTGACCTCTGGACATGCTGTACATTACTAAGATAAAAATAAAACCACTGGGAAATCCCATACATCAAGTCTATAGACTAAGGGGGTTTCCACTGCACCTACATGGAAAATTACAACTTTGCTAATGTCTCTCTCTCCTGAAAAATGAACTAATAATTACACTATCTTTCAGACCCTAGGGAGTTCTATATTTGAATTCAACAAGTGTTGTAGAACAATGAGCTGCATGCTACCTGAAAATGACTCCTACAGAAAGGCTTTGATGCTAATCTTATGCCATGTACAATTTCTGTGTGTCTAAAATGTGCCTCTGCCAGATGCCAATGGCTCATGCCTATAATCCTAGCTACTCAGGAGGCTGAGATCCGAGAATCACAGTTCAAAGCCAGCCCAGGCAGGAATGCCCATAAGACTCTTATATCCAATTAACCATCAGAAAACCGGAAGTGGTACTGTGGCTCAAATGGTAGAGTGCTAGCCTTGAGCTGAAGAGCTCAGGAACAGTACCCAGGCCCAGAGTTCAAGACCTATAACTAACCAAAAGAAAAAAATGTGCTCCTACTTTCTTTCTGTGTGGTCTGGATGGCTAGTCTTCTTTGACACCAATTACTAACTTGTACACAGAGGAGTTGGTGTATTTTGAGACCTGTCTTTATACAAAGACTCTAATCTACAAATCATTAACATTGGAAATTTGGACTCAGAACTGAGTTCCAAAATGAGTATGCCGATGATTATGTTAGGCATACAAACTGGAGGAATTTCTAACTCTTTGTTTATGTAAACAATTCAAGCAGTGTCTATATCAGTGGGAACCATACAAATAGAAAGGACAGAAAGAAACCTATCACTCACTTGAGTAGAAGTTAATAATGACACCACCTCTTCCCTAGACAGAATAGAGGTCAGTCTTAGTTCATTGTCCTCAGTAGTGACAGACATGCTTATTGTTCTAGATCTGTAGACTTTCTCTTCTTGAATAGTCATGATGGTATCTGTACCATGGCTAGTATGGCTATTCTTGGGTCTACAAACAAAATGGATGTTGATACATCACCTTAAGACAAAATTCACTAAGATTAATCCCCAGGCCCTATGCAGTTCATTTTCTTGGCCTGGGTTGGACAATTAAGAGTTCCTGATTTTGAAACACCTTATAAGGATTACTACTAAGGACTACTTTTATTTCTTTTGTGTTTGTGTTTGTGTGTGTGTCTAAGTACTGTCTCTGGACTTTTGTAGTCAAGGCTAGCTCTCTACCACTTGAGTCACAGCTCTATTTCCAGCTTTTTTGGTAGTTAATTAGACATGAGAGCTTCACAGGCTTTCCCGACTAGCCGGGCTTCATACTGTGATCCTCTGATCTTGGCCTCCTGACTAGCTAGGATTAATGGTGTGAGCCACTAGTGCCCAGTATAGCTCTTATTTTTATCACAGTAGTCATGACGGTAGCTGAATTTCCTCCAGAGATTTACGGTTATATAGCCATTCTCTCATCAGATGGTTCACAAGAAAATACAATAGGAGAAGATCCTCATAAATTGATGACAACTATGGTGAGACAATTTCCAGGAAGCAACAATCTGGATTTCTAGTTTCCTTAAATTATTCCATCTCCTATAAAGAAGAGATTAACCAAAAGTAGAGCCTAAAAAACTGAATATACAAACAACAATGGCCACATACCATGATTAGAAATGGAACTCTTAACCACAAACTACCACAACTTGCCTGGAAAACCAACCCATTATGTGCAATTATCAACTCAGGAAGCTAGTCAGATGTGTGCAATAATCCAGGAAATCAAAAATAGCTACTTGGATCAATCAACCCCAAAGGACCAGGACTTGACTAATAACTGACAGTTTCTTTTTGTCTGCACTTCTAACTCAAGACCAATAAAAGAAAGTTAGTGTGGATCTCTAACCACATCTTCTTACAGTTATGGACAGCTTTCCTGTGCCATGACCCTCCAATCAGAGCATAACTCAATGATGTGCTTTTTCCTACTATACAGGGTTCTCATTCCTCTGTCAGACTCAGAGTTTGTCAAAGTACAAGTGATGTGGCTGACTTTCTTGCTGAAACAAACTCCAAATATATAGCTTTTGCTTATTCTCATTTTGTCAGTCATCATTTATTTTCACAGTGGGAGTTGTTTTTTCTTGGACTCATGTTTCTCTGTACAAGGAAGTTTACAAGATGGCAGTTTGCTTCCCTTAGAACAAGAAGCAGAAGTCCAAGATAAAGCTATGGTTTACATAGTAGAATGTTAGGCCTTGAGCAAAGAAAAAGCTCAGGAATAGTGCCTAAGCCCAGAGTGCAAGCACCAGGACCACACAGAAAAAGAAAAGGAAAATGAAAAAGAAAGGCCACACATACTCTTAGACACATGAGAATAGAAAGACTATGGCACCAATATAATATTTACACAGAAAGCTACACAACAGCCAATTGTTGGTGGCTCACACCTGTAATCTGAACTACTCAGAATCATGATTCAAAGCCATCCCACTCAGAAAAGTCCACAAAACCCTTATTTCCAATTAACTAGCAAAAAGTTAGAAGTATTGGTGTGAAGAAGAAAAAAGCCAGAAGTGGTGCTGTGGCTCAAGTGGCAGAGCGCTAGCCTTGAGCTGAAGAGCTGAGGGACAGCGCCCAGGCCCAGAGTTCAGGCCCCACGACCGGACCCCCTCCCCCAAAAAAGAAGTAGAGGTGTGACTCAAGTAGTAGAGCATTAGCCTTGAGCAAAAAAAAAAAAAAAAGTCAAGTAAGAACACAAGGCCCTGATTTCAGTCCCACTACTGGCAAAACAAAAAACAAAAACAAAGAACAAAAATACTCAATAAAATTCCTTCACCAAACCAAATACAATACATTTAGGTATATAACTATGGAGGGAAATAGCCATGAGTGACACAGGAAAAAATATAAAGGTTACTTCCACAGACATTTTAAAATAATGTGTGTTAATACCAAATCTTGCAAGAATACAAAGCAATGGAATTATTCACACACTGTCAATGGGAAAATAAAATGAAACAGCCCTTATAAAACTTAACATATGCTTACCAGTGAACCCAGCAATTACACTCTCAGGTGTTTGTTCTAGAAAAATGAAAGCACATGTTATGTCCACTGAAAACCTGTACTTGAAAGTACATAAACACCTTCATGATCATAAAAGGCAGCAGCAGTTAGATATGAGGGACATTGCAAAGAGAAACTAAATTGGAGAATATGATCACAGGGTCTCTGGAAGAAAGTGCTGTAATTAAGCTACCCAACTTACAAGTAACCAGCCTATGTGCCCATCAGGCTCCTAAAATGTCACAAGATGGTTTTGCTTCTGGTGTGTGTGTGTGTGTGTGTGTGTGTGTGTGTGTGTGTGTGTGTGTGTGTGTGTTTCCCTCACTTAAGGATTAATGACAGGCCTTATACCAGCCTAAAGTAGGTCAACTTACAGTTCTAAAACAGTAGATCTTTAACTTGTCTACCCAGACCAGTAAAACCATGGCCTAGATATTAAATGCAATCCAATAACCCTCCCAATACTTGGGATAGTGTCTCTGCTTCCTGAGCTGGTCCTAAGGTGCAACCTCATGTTACTATGTCATTCTTTCTCAAAGTCACCTTACTCGTATCTGGAAATCTTGGAGGGGCTAGATCACCTACCAAGTGTCATGATTCTGACTATAATAAAGTCCCATGTAACTCAGTAGACAATCAGACTACTTGAAACTATCTATGACTCGGAAGGAGGCATACTTCCTTATGGCCTGAGCCCAATTCTATTTAATAAAAGGCTGATGTCTGTATCTCTGAAGATGGTGGAAGATGGCTGAAGGTTATCTGAAGTACCGATAGCTCAAACCTGAAAATAACTCAATACTCATTATCAGCAGACTGATTACAGAGACAATGGCACACCTCTTAGAATACCACTCAACAGTAAAAAAGAACAAGTTATGAATTCCCAGAAACATGGTGCAAAGATTTCACCAGATTTTATGCTCAGTGGGGGAAAAAAGGCAACATTATATAAATCCAAATGAGGTTGATGGGTTGCATTAATGTTGATGTCCTGGTCTGATTTTGTAGTATAGAATGTATGCATGCAAGATGTTATCTTTAAAGAAAACTGGGTGGAAGTTCTCTCTGTATTGTTTATCACATTTCTTTTGTAGATGTAAACCTACAATGATCTCAAAATTAATTAACAAAAATTCAATAATATTATGAATAAGAAAATTTGGAGGTTATAGAATAACACTTAATATTGAAACAGTTAGTCAACCAATAGTAATTTTTTTGTTTTTAGGAGCTTTTTGAAACTTCGATTTAACTTTAAAAAGGTAATTTGGTTTTGAAGAAAAATGCATTTAAGTTTTTTAATCTTTGATATTTTAAGTTGAAGCAAAATCAAACATTTATTTAATTTCTTTTGAAATAATATGCATAATTAGATTTTATATTTCTAAAATTATTTAGATTTTTTTCTATCTTTGATTCTGAAACTACACAATAATATATATTTAGAAAATAATATACATTTAGGAATACCTAAAATCATAATTGACTACTTTCTTGATTAGATTTTCAGGTACTTTTTAATTTGTCTTTTTTATATTTTTTTATATCATCTGATTTTTTTTATTATGGACTTGTGCTATTTTAATTCCTAAACAAACAATGACTGTAAAAAAGAAACACACTAACTGCCAATAAAAAGCAGTCTTTGACCTTGAAGAGGTCATTTGCCAGTAGATGACAAGCAAGTAAACACAGATTTAAAAGCAGAGTCAGTCTCCAGCAGCAAAGAGAAGGAAGAAGCTAATATTGTCTGAGAAGACTGTCCAAGGATGATGAACCATTTGTAAGCTTATTTGTTTAGACCATTCATTTCTTGTTAACTTTACAAGTTCTGGCTGGAAAAACCACAAGACAGTGAAAGCTGTTGCAAGTCAGATATTCCAGCATAAACCTCACTTTGTTTAGTTTGGATAACTTATTGACATGGTTTTGTAAAAGGTGTAAAACCATGGAAGAAAGAGTGTTCACTTGGAGGTCAAGGGGTTGATAATTTATATTAACACAGAATAAGTTCAGTAAGTAGCACCTTACATAAGACACTTTTCAAAAATCCATTTGCATCATTTAAAGTCCCTTTCTTTGTATCTTTGTATCATACATATATTCTTTTTTTTTTAATTTAATTTTATTTTATTTGTGAACATACTGTACAGAGGGGTTACAATTACATGGGCAGGATAATGCGTACATTTCTTACC